>NW_027202549.1:0-195000 GCF_024711535.1 Dipodomys merriami
CCTCTCTCCTCCTCCACCTCCTCCTTTTCCACCTCCACCCTCTTCTCCTCCTCCTCTCCTCCTCCTCCTCCATCCTCTTCTTCTCCCTCCTCCTCTTCTATCTCCTTCTCCTCTTCTTTCCTCTTCCTCCTCCTCCTTTCTTTCCTCCTCCTCCTGCTCCCTCCCTTCTTCCTCCTCTTCCTCTCCTTCTCTACCTCCTCCTTCTTGTTCTCTTTCCTCCTCCTCCTCCTTTTCCTCCTCTCCTCCTCCACCTCCTCTCTCTTCATCTTCTTCCTCTTCACCCCCTCCTCCTCCTTCTCCTTCCTTTCCTCTTCCTCCTTTCCTCCTCCTCCTGCTCCTCCCCCTCTTCTTCCTCCTCCTCTTCTACCTCTTCCTCTTCTCCTCTTCTCTACCTCCTCCTTGCTCTCTTTCTTTCCTCCTCCACCTCCTCCTTTTCATCCTCCTCTCTCCACCTCCTCTTTCTCCTTCCTCTTCTTCACCTCTTCACCCTCCCTCCTCCCTTCTCTCTTACCTCTTCCTCCTCCTCCTTTTCCTCCTCCTCCTGCTCCTCTCCCTCTCCCTCTTCCTTCTCCTCCTCCTCCTCCTCCTCCTCCTCCTCCTCCTCCTCCTCCTCCTCCTCCTCCTCCTCCTCCTCCTCCTCCTCCTCCACTGGGAGGCTTGAACTCAGCCTGAGCTTTTACACTCAATGGTAGAGCTCTACCATTCCCAATTTTCTGCCAGCTAATCAGAGACAAAAGTCTCCCAGGCTGGCTTTGAACCATGCCCCTGGGATCTCAGCCTCCTGAGCCGCTGAGATGACAGGCGTGGGCCACAGAGCCCGGCCTGGACGACTCTTTCGGGTGCTGATCTGAGTGATGCTTTGGGGTGCTGATCTGAGTGATTCTCCCCACAGGCCGAGGTCCTCCCGGCCTGGAGGAGTTTCCGGTTGGAGTGTGACTCTGGAAATGGGGCAACGCCCCACCTCTAAGCCCCCTTCGGGTCTCCCCACATTTCTCAGACCCCAGAGTGGGCCACGAGGCTGCCCCCCAGCTCCCCACGACGCCCCCCCCAGCGCCGAAGCCACCGTCCTCACCAGGGCCCCCAGCTGCTGAGCAGGATGATGAAGATGATGAAGCTCTCGAACCAGCTGTGCTTCACGATCTGGTAGCAGGTTTTCCTCAGGTTCCACCAAACCGACCAGGGCGATTTCCTCTTGTCTTTGCCGCCTCCACAGGGAAAGCACCAACTGAGACCTGAGGGGAGGTGGCCACAGCACGGAACTGCATGGAGAAGCACCATCCTGGTGCCGGGGGTCACGCTTGTCATCCCAGCTCCTCAGGAGGCTGAGATCTGGAGGATCGCGGTTCGAGGCCAGCCTGGGCAGGAAAGTCCATGAGACTCTTGTCCCCCTTGAACCACCAGAGACCTGGACATGTTGCTGTGGCTCAAGTGGTAGAGCACCAGCCTTGAGAAGAAGAGCTCAGGGACAGCGCCCAGGCCCCAAGTTCAAGCCCTACAACTAACAAAAAAGAAATCCAAACAACAGAGAATAGGGAGGTTGGGTAGATGAAAGAGGTCAGCAGACAGAGAGAAAGCCAGGTAAAAGAGCAGCAGGAGGGGCTGGGAAGGTGGCTCAGTGGTAGAGTGCTAGCCTAGCATGCATGAAGCCCTGGGTTCCATTCCTCAGCACCATATACACAGAAAAAGCTGGAAGTGGCGCTGTGGCTCAAGTGGTAGAGCGCTAGCCTTGAGCAAAAGAAGCTCAGGGACAGTGCCCAGGCCCTGAGTTCAAGCCCCAGGACTGGCCCAAAAAAAAAAAAAGAGCAGAAGGATAAATGGCTAAATGGATGAAGAAACTGATTGGCATGTGTGGCCGGCTTCACAGTTACGTGGCTAAGTGATCAGGTAGATAGATGAAAATAGAAATGAATGGAAGCTGGGCATCGTGGCTCACGCCTGTCATCCCAGCTACTCGGGAGGCTGAGATCTGAAGATGGTGAATCAAAGCCAGCCCGGGCAGGAAAGTCTGTGAGACTCTGATCTCCAGTGAACCCCCAGAAAACCGGAAGTGGTGCTGTGGCTCAAGTGGTAGAGCACCAGCCTTGAGCAGAAAAGAGCTCAGGGACAGCGCCCAGGCCCAGAGTTCAAGACCCACAACCGAGCAAAATTAAAAACAAACCAGAATCACCAGAAGAGACTGCTTTATGGACTTTTATGGACCTTTATGGACTGCTTATCGTATGTCATAGACACACGTCTCCTGATCTGTGCTCTCAGTACCCACAATGCTTTGCAGAGGGTGCCACCTGACCCAGGTGTCTTCATCTGGTACCCAGCATGCTTTGCAGCCAGCACCATCACTGCCTCCCTTCTCCTTGAGTGCTACGGAAGGGGTCACACAGCTAGAAAGCAGACAGGGACGACGCCCTTGAGGAAGGAGGGAAGGAGAGAGGCAGGGGGGAAGAAGGGAAAGAGAGATAAGGAGGGAAAGAAGGAAATAGGAAGGGAGGGAGGGAAAGAAGAAGGAAGGAGGGGAGGGAGGGAGGAAGGAAGGGAGGGAAGGAAGGAAGGGGGAGGGGAAGGAAGGTAGGAAGGAATGAAGAAATGGAGGGATGGAGGAAGGAAGAGAGGGAGAGAAGAGGGAGGGAGGAAAGAAAGAAAGAAGGGAAGGAGGGAGAGAGGAAGGGAGGAAAGAAATAAGGGAGGGAGGGAGGGAGAGAGGAAGGAAGGAAGGAAGGAAGGAAGGAAGGAAGGAAGGAAAGAAGGGAGGGAGGGAGGGAGGAAGGAAGGAAGGAAAGAAAGAAGGGAGGGAGGGAAAGAGGGAGGAAAGAAATAAGGGAGGGAGGGAGAGAGGAAGGAAGGAAGGAAGGAAGGAAGGAAGGAAGGAAGGAAGGAAGGAAGGGAAGGAGGGAGGGAGGGAGGAAGGAAGGAATGAAAGAAGAGAGGGAGGGAGGAAGGAAGGAAAGAAAGAAGGGAGGGAGGGAGAGAGGGAGGGAGGGAGAGAGTGAAGGAGGGAGAGAGGGAGGGAGGAAAGAAAGAAGGGAGGGAGGGAGAGAGGAAGGAAGGAAGGCAGGAAGGAAGGAAGGAAGGAAAGAAAGAAAGAAGGGAGGGAGGAAGGAAGGAAGGGAGGAAGGAAGGGGAGAGGGAGGGAGGGAGGGAGGGAGGAAAGAAGGGAGAAAAAAGGAGGGAAGGAGGGGAGCAAAGGAGGAAAGAGGGAAAGAGGGAGGGAGGGAGGAAGGAAGGAAAGAAAGAAGGGAGGGAAGGAGAGAGGAAGGAAGGAAGGAGGGAGGGAAGGAGGGAGGGAAGGGGGAAAGGAAGGAGGGAAGGAAGGAGGGAGGAAGGGGAGAGGGAGGGAGGAAGGGAGGAAAGGAGGGAGAAAGAAGGAGGGAAGGAGGGGAGCAAGGGAGGAAAGAGGGAAGGAGGGAGGGAGGGAGGGAAAGAGGGAGAAAGGAAGGAAGGGAGGCAAGGAAGAAGAGAGGAAGAGTGGGAGGGAGGGAGGAAGAGAGGGAGGGAAGGAGGGCGGGAGGGAGGGAGGGAGATGAATGTACCAATGCTACAAAGAAGAGGCCTGTTTTTTGGCGGGGCTTACCTGTGGGCAGACAGCGCTCGGGCTGCTTTCTGGGGGGGGTGTCACCGTCCAGGGACCCCGGGCCGTGGTGCAGGTCCACAGTGCTGCACTCCGAGAGCACGCTGCCTGCGTCCGACTTCTGCACAGGACAAGCCAGGGAGCCGTCATTCCCCACTCTGTCTAACCACAGTGGCCCTGGCTCCTTGTCACCTAAGTGGCCAAGGATGGGACCAGCCAGACACAAGAGGTAACAAGCAGTGGCCTGTTCCCCGGGGGTCCTGTGCCACGCCATCTGGTCAACCCGATTCCCTCTCCATACAGCATGGCGTGGGAAGACCCGGGGTCTGGCCCGCGCTGGGGACTCAGGGGCCAGCGAGGCTGATGGTGCGTTCTGTGGACACTAAGCTGTCCGGCTACTTCAGCTCCTGGACAGCAGGGCTTGCCCACCGCATCACCCTGGTGTTGGATCCTATCTAGAGATAACGTTTAAAGGATCCCCAGGAAGCAGCCACTCATGGTACTGAGTCATTACCCAGCCATGCTGCTGACATTCTACACTTTCCCAAAACATAAAACTACTACATAAATAACGGCCCCGCCCCAAACGTCAGACAATACGTCATACACGCTCAACTACATATCCTAAATTATGTATGCCAAACTATGTGATAGATGTGTGTTAGACTATATGTTATATATGTTAAGCTATATATTATATAACATGTGTTAGACTATACATTGTATATATTATATGTTCGACTATGTATGATATGTGTTAGACTATATATTGTATATTAGGTTAGACTATAGGATGTATATAACATCTTGGACAATATATCATATATATTATATGTGTTAGACTATATATTGTATTTTATTTTAGACTATATGTTGTATACGATATATCTTACACTATATATTATATATAGTTATATATCATATATGTTAGGCTAGATATTGTATATATTGTTAGACTATATATTATATGTTAGACTATATATTGTATATATTATATGTGTATATATTATATATTATTATTATAAATTGTATATATTTATGTTAGACTATATGTTGTATATGACATCTTAGACTATTTATTATATGAAGACTATATATTATATAACATATATGTTCACAATATATTATATGCAATACATGTTAGAATAGATATTATATATGTATGCTATTTATATTAGAGTATATTACATATATGGATATATTATACCTTTTAGACTATATTACTTATATTACATATTATAAATTAGACTATTATATGTATTCAAAAATTGTATATTAGCCAGACACTAGTGGCTCACACCTGTAATCCTAGCTACTCAGGAGGCTGAGAACTGAGGATCGCAGTTCAAAGCCAGCCCGGGCAGGAAAGACCGTGAGACTCCTATCTCCAATAAACCACCAGAAAACCAGAAGTGGCGCTGTAGCTCAAGTGGTAGAGCGCTCGCCTTGAGCTGAAGAGCTGAGGGACAGTGCTCAGGCCCAGAGTTCAAGTGCCATGACCAACAAAAAAAAAATTGTATATTACATGTTATATATTAGTCTAGGTATTGTATATGCTAAACGTTATATTATATAACCCATATAGACTGCATATTATGTGTGTATTATACCTGTTAGACTATAATATTACAAATATTTATGTATATATGTTAGACTATACATTATTTATTTTATATATTATATATTTGTTAGACTGTATATATTAGGTTAGACTATTACATATGTTAGACTACATATTACATATTATATATGTTAGACTACATATTACATATTATATATCATATGGTATATGTTAGATCATGTATCATAAACTACATGTTAGGCTATATATATGTTGGACTATATCTTGTATATATTATATGTTACACTATATATTATATATGCTAGACTATGTATTATATAACTTATATGTTATATATTATGTATGTTAAGCTTTATAGTCAATACGTTGTGTTAGACTATATATATGTCAGACTATATGTTGTATACTACTTATATTATACTATATAATTATATATATTACGTTATATACATTAGTCTATATGTACGTTAGACTATATTTATATTACATATATGCTAAACTAAGTATTATATATATTTATATTTATTTCTCTTTATAGAAAACAATTTATGGCCCTACTGGGGCTTGAATTCAGAGCCTCATGGTCTCACTTGATTTTTTTTCACTCAAGGTTGGTTCTCTATCACTTGAGTCACACCTCTACTTCTGGTTTTGGCTGCTTATTAGAAGATCACAAGTCTCACGGCCTTTCCTGCCCAGGCTGGCCTCAAACCACAATCCTCCAACCTCAGCCTCCTGAGGAGCTATGATGACAGGTATGAGCCACCAGGGCCCAGCTCTGTGCCTTTGCCTACGACACCACTCTAGTGGTTTTTCCATACATTAATCCTGGCAATATTCTATAATGGCTATTCTAGATAAGACACGGGGGGGGGGGGGGCGGGAATCACATGTTCCTTCTAACGATCCATGAGGAAAATTACCTTCCGTGGATTCTGTATGGCCAAAGTCGTGTCTTCTTCGGGAAACACGTCAATTTCCACCACCGCCAGTTCTCCAGGGCTGGTGCATATTTTGGTCTCGTGCGGCGGACCACAGACCTGACAACAGAGGAGAGTTGGGAGTGGGGTTGATATTCTCTCTGGAAACCTCGCTTGCTGTGAAATCAACACACTTGGTTTTCTGTTTGCCATGAGAATAATCGGTGACTTTATTTATTGTTGTCAGTGGTGGGGCTTGAACTCTGGGCCTGGGCGCTGTCCCTGAGCTCTTCAGCTCAAGGGTGGCACTCTATCTCTTGAGCCAGGGCACCACTTCCAGTTTTCTGAGTGGCTTATCGGAGATCAGAGTCTCACGGACGTTCCTGGCTTTGAACCGCGATCCTCTAGATCTCAGCCTCCTGAGTAGCCGGCTCAGTAAATGTGAGCTGCCAGCGTCCATCTGGCCACCAGATTTTAAAACTCTTAAAAGCCCTGGCCTGGTGGTAAGACTCAGGCAGGTGGTAACTCGAGTTCGCCATGTCTGGTGAGCCCTTGGTCGCTGTCTGAGCCTTCTCACCTGTCTTTCAGCCCTGGGTGGAGTGGTGGGCAAGGCGTGATCCTCATCCAAATCTTCCACATCTGATTCTTCCTCTGCCAGTGGGGCCAGTGGGATCCGATCGTGCCCCGGGCCAGAAGTCTTCCGGGCTGGTGTGAGCCCATCCAGCTCCTCCCAGGACTTGAATCCTCCCTTTTTCATCTCAGTGACCAAAGGATTCATGTCTTTGTTCTCGGCAGCATAGTTTTCCATCGCCCCTTCTTGCCTCCTGTGTGCCCGGCAGCAGATACGCTGGAGAGTTCGGAGCAGAAAAGCAAAGGCCTTCTGGAAGCGCACCATGGCCAGCTGGACCTTGGTTTGCCTGCCCTCTCCGCCCGGGTTTCCGTCTCTCTCCTCGTTGCTGAAGGAGTTGAGCAGCAGGGCGATGAAGAGATTGAGCACCTGCAAGTGGAGTCGGCAAGAAAGGGAACCAGGGGGGAAACTGAGGTACCAATGATGGGCGAGGACAAAATTTCCCCTCCCCCACCCTCCCGTCCCAAGAGTCAAACTCCAACCAGGAAAGCCAGGCGGTAGCGGTTCACGCACGCCTGTCATCCCGGCTACCCAGGAGGCTGAGGATCTGGAGGATCGTGGTTAGAGGCCAGCCAGGGCAGGAAAGTCCATGAGACTGATCACCAATGAACTGTGAGACTCATCTCCAATGAACCACCAGGAAACCGGAAGTGGCGCCACGTAAGGCTCAATATGGGAGAGCGCCAGCCTTGAGTGAAAGACGCTCAGGGACAGAGCCCAGGCCATGAGTTCAAGTCCTGGGACACACACACACACACACACACACACACACACACACACACACACACACACACACACACACACACACACACACACACACGATAAATCCGCCAGACTGTGACATCTCACCACAAGCTTCCCGATCACCATGATGGACAGGAAGACGATGATGCACAGCGTCCACCGCGCGGTGTTCATGCACTCCCACATGTTCTCGATCCACTCCCCACACAGGATGCGGAACACCACCAGGAAGGAGTGGTAGAAGTCACCCATGTGCCAGCGCCGGACGCACGGGCGCCCCTCCGCCCTGCACAGCGTCACATTCTTCTGGGCACAGAAAGTATTGCCGAAGAGCTGCATGCCCACCACGGCGAAGATGAACACCACGATGGCCAGCACCACCGTCAGGTTGCCCAGCGCGCCCACCGAGTGGCCGATGATCTTGATGAGTGTGTTCAGGGTGGGCCAGGACTTGGCCAGCTTGAAGACCCGCAGCTGGTTGGAAAAAAAAAACGAGCACAACCAAAAATGAATGAACGAATGAATGAACAGGACAACCAAGAAAAAGAAAAAAGCCTGTGAACAGCCCATGGACCTTCCTAAAGGATAGAGTAGGCAAGCCAACAACTCAGGAGGCTGAGATCTGAGGATCCAGGTTCAAAGCCAGCCCCAAGCAGACAAAAAAAAAATCCATGAGATTTTTATGTCCAATTCATCAGCAAAAAGCTGGAAGTGGACTGCGTGGCTCAAGTGGTAGAGCACCAGATCAGGGTAGAAAAACCAAGCAAAAGGACAAAAGCCCTGACTTCAGGTTCCAGTACTCATGTGACCGGGATGGGGGGGGGGGGGGGAGAGAGGAAGGTCAGAGAGAGGGATGGAGGGAGGAAGGAGGAAGGAAGGAGAGAAGGAGGAGGGAGGGAGGAAGGGGGGAGAAAGGAGGAGGGAGGAAGAAGAGAGGAAGTGGGAAGGGAGGGAAAGAGGGAGAGATGGGAAGGAAGGAGAGAGGGAGGAAGTGGGGACAGAGGAAGGGAAGAGGAAGGGAGAGAAGGTGGGAGGAAGGGAGAGAGGGAGGGAGAGAGAGGGAGGGAGCTCACCACTCTGAAGGAGCGAAAGAAAGACCAGCGCTGGTTGGAGAGGTTGATCATGACGTCGACAAAGCTCAGAAGAGCAACGAT
Source organism: Dipodomys merriami (assembly GCF_024711535.1). Classification (NCBI taxonomy): domain Eukaryota; kingdom Metazoa; phylum Chordata; class Mammalia; order Rodentia; family Heteromyidae; genus Dipodomys; species Dipodomys merriami. The sequence goes on from NW_027202549.1 coordinate 8,594, forward strand.
GCAATCAAAGATGTTCCAGCCATGGCGGAAGTAGTGGTAGGGATCGAGTGCAATGATCTTCAGGAACATCTCGGCGATGAAAATGCCGGTGAAAACCTGCCGCGGGGCGCAGGAGAAGGAGACAAGGAGTGGCAGAGCATCCTTGTTGAAGAATGGCTCAGGAAGCTGGGCACCGCCACTGGCTCACACCTGTCATCCTGGCTACTCCGGAGACAGAGCTGAGGATCATGGTTCAAAGCCAGCCAGGGCAGGAAAGTCCATGAGACTCTGATCGCCAATGAACCATCCAAACAAAAAGCCAGAAGTGGCGCTGTGGCTCAAGTGGTAAAGAGCTAGACTTGAACACAAAAGGTCAGAGACAGTGCCCAGGCCCTGAGTTCAATTCCAGGACCAACACAAAAACAAATGAACCAACAAACAAACAATAAATAAATGGTTCCAGGGAGCAGCATGGCTGTGTGAAGAAGCCGGGCTCAAAAGGTCACAGGCTACGGGCTTCCTCTCCTAGATGATCCTAAACCCAAAGCAGAAATACATACGAAAGTATATACAGCTTACACACACAGATACGTATATATAAAAAAGGGATTAGATAGGTGACACACAGACAGACAGACAGATTAGATAGGTAGATGATAGACAGGTAGGTAGAGAGATAGAAAGGTAGGTAGGTAGATGAGATAGGTAGACAATTCATAGATGAATAGGCAGATGAATGACAGATAGACACATGGATGGATGGATGGATGGATGGATGGATGGATGGATGATAGGTAGGTGATAGATAATAGATGCATGCATAGATGATAGGCAGATGGATGATATAGATACATAACATATATGATAATTAATAGACACATAGATCATATAAAGATAGACCATAGATGAAGGAGGGAAGGAAGAAAAGAAAGGGAGGGATGGAGGGAGAGAAAAAGGAAGAAGGAAGAGAGGAAAGGAGGGAGAGAGGAAAGGAGGGAGGGAGGGAAAGATATTTATAATAGTAAGACTGTTTAGAGGGAAAGAGGGAGATTATTGAGAGTAAATACCGAAATACATTGCATCTATGCATGAAGACTCGGGAAGGGGAAAGCTAACAGTCACTAAAAGCCGTTGGCAACTGGGGACACGGGAAAGAGAGAGAATGGGGGAGATCGATGGTGGGTCCCCTTTGAACCAGGAGCACACACTTTTGAATCCCTCTTTGTTTTGCATTTTGATGATCTTGGTGTAGCCACAGAGTGGCTTCAATTCAATATATCAGTTCACGAGTACAATGCATGTTTTTGGTCATTCATGGGGCTTGAACTCAGGGCCTGGGCTCTGTCCCTGAGCACTCTCCCACTTGGAGCCATATATATGGCACCACTTTCCAGTTTTCTGGTGGTTCCTTGGAGATGAGAGTCTCACGGACTTTCCGGCCCCGGGATGAGCCTCCAAATGCTGTTATCCAAATCGCAGCCTCCTGAGTAGCTAGGATGACAGCCATGAGGTACCATCATCACCCAATCTGGATTTGAGTAAGGTTTTTGTTTGTTTGTTTAGAGAAGTTACCTCCCTGTTCCAATTATATTTTGGGGGGGGGGTCCGGTTGTGGGGCCTGAACTCTGGGCCTGGGCGCTGTCCCTCAGTTCTTCAGCTCAAGGCTAGCGCTCTACCACTTGAGCCACAGCGCCACTTCCAGGTTTTTTTCTTTTTTGCTTAGGTGGTGCTGGGGAATCGAACCCAGGGCCTCAGGCATGCAAGGCAAGCGCTCTACCACTGAGCCACCTTCCCAGCCCCCCTGTTCCAATTCTTATGGGAACCCAAGGCCCCATTTTGTTTATATAACTTAACACAGTTTCCAAGATGCTTGATTGGTTTGCTGAGAGGAAACAATTACCCAGTTGCCTGTTCTCAGGATGGTGTGCAGCTCCTCCGGCATCTGGTGGTACTCCATGGCTAGGAAGACGGTATTGGTGATGATGCAGAGGGTGATGGCCAGTTCGGTGAAGGGGTCCATCATGACCAGTCGCAGCCCCTTCTTGATGCACACCCAGTGTGGGCTGCAGTTCCACACCAGGTATTTGGATGCCATGTTTTCCCCACAGGGGAGACAAGGCTCCTGGGATTTTTCTTTTTCTAGGGAAGAATGAAAAGAATTCAAATTCAACTTGCCCAGCAGTGAGGCTGACTGACTATCTGTTGTCAGTGGTAAGGTTTGAACTCAGTCCCTGAGCTCTTTCACTCAAAGCTGGCGCTCTACCATATATATGCTGCCACTTCCAGTTTCCCATATATATATATATATGGCACCACTTGCGGTTTTCTGGTGGTTCCTTGGAGATGAGGGTCTCACAGACTTTCCTTCCCTGGACTGACTTGGAACCACAATTCTCCAGATCTCAGCCTCCTGATAAGCTGGGATGGCAGGCGTGAGCCATGGGTGCCCAACTCCTGAATGACTTTTGCTTGGCTTTCGTCCCTCCTTCTTGGTCTTTTGAGATAGATAATCTAATGAAGGCACTGTGGCTCATTCCTGTCATCCTGGTTGGAAACCAACCCAGGCCAAAAAGACCATGATACTCTTATCTCCAACGAACTAGCCCAAAGCCAGAAGTGGACTTGTGGCTTAAGTGGTAGACTATCAGCCTTCAGTGAAAATAATAATAGTAATAATAACAGTAACAACAACCAAGGGACGGAATGTAGGCTCTGAGTTCAAGCCTCCATAGCAGCACAATAATCATGATCCTAAGGCTAAGAGCTTAGAGCCCAGGTGGCTCATGCTTGTAATCCTAGCTATTTAGGAGGCTGAGATCCGAGGATTTTGGTTTGAAGCCAGACACAGCAGAAAAAGACTGTGAGACTCTTTTCTCTGGTGAACTAGCAAAAATCCAGAAGTGGTGCTGTGGCTCGAGTGGTAGGGTACCCTGAGTTCAAGTCCTAGGACTGACCAAAAAGTCCCATCCTACATCTAGCTAGTTACACAATTCAAGACTGAATCAGAATAGTATTGAGCTCAAGAAAGAGGGGTTTGGGGGGGTGTTTTTTTCTTTTTATGCCAGTCCTGGGGCTTGAACTCGGGGCCTGAGCGCTGTCCCTGAGCTTCTTTGGCTCAAGGCTGGTGCTCTACTACTTGAGCCACAGCACCACTTCCAGCTTTTTCTGTGTATGTGGTGCTGAGGAATCGAACCCAGGGCCTCATGCATGCGAGGCAAGCACTCTGCCACTGAGCCACCTTCCCAGCCCAGGGGAGCCATTTTCTCCAAGCCACTTGGCTTCCATGGCCTCAAGAGGGAGAAGACATCATTCTCTGTAGGATGATACAGGGGGTTGCTTCCCCACCACCACCACCCCAAGAAACGTGGGTGCAGTGAAGTGGGGACACTCCTGGAGGACCGAGGAGGGAAGAATGGAGAAGGGACCCAAGTCAAGTTCCCCCTGGGACTCGCCAATGCGCCTCACCTTGCATGGTAATGGTGAGAATGCTCACGGCGCTCAGCGCCCTCTGTCTCTGCAGAGGGTCTGCGCGCTCATCAAACAGATCCACAGGCACAGTCTGGGACAGACGCTTGGTCTGCTGGAGAAGGCGTGGCTGCAAGAAAGGCCATCATGAGCCTCTATGCATCTATTCATTTATGTCTTTATTTGTGCCAGTCCTGGGACTCAACCTCAGGGCCTGGGCACTGTCCCTGAGCCTCTTTGTGCTCAAGGCTGGCGCTCTACCACTTTGAGCTATATATATATGGCGCCACTTCCGGTTTCCTGGTGGTTCCTTGGAGATTAAGAGTCTCATGGACTTTCCTGCCCCAGGCTGGCTTTGAACCGCCATCCTCCAGATCTCAGCCTCCTGAGTCGCTAGGATGACAGGCGTGAGCCACGGGCGATCTGATGGAACTGTGTACTTTCTAGCTCCTAGCAAATTGCAACCAGTGCTCAAATAGGCGTTCATAAACACATGGGAGTTGGAGACAAGTGATTGCAGGGAGTGTGTGCAAATGGGGAACTGGGGAAATGGATGAATGGATCCCCAGCAACCCATCCTCAGGACATCGAAACCCCCCACAACCTGCCCTCCACACCCCAGATGCCTCAAATTCCTTACATTTCTGGTAGATTCTTCATCGGAATCCGACCCTGGAGAGGGGTCTTTCCTGGATTTCCTTAACAAGAAAGATTGCCTTTGCTTCTTGCCGAAGAACTTCCTTTTCGTGGGGGAAAAGGAGGAGGCTTGTAGAGAGTTCAGAGACGTCCGGTCCATGCCCATGGCGACCAGCGCCTTAGGAAAACAAACAACAGCAGTGAAGGAAGTTGAGGGCCCAGGGCTCACGTCCGTCATCCTAGCAACTCAGGAGGCTGAGATCTGAGGATCGCAGTTCAAAGCCAGCCCGGGCAGGAAGGTCCTTGAGATTCTGATCTCCAAGGAACCACCAGAAAACCAGAAGTGGCGCTGTGGTTCAAGTGGTAGAGCGCCAGCCTGTAACTGAAGTGCTGAGGGACAGCACCCAGAGGACAGGGGAGGGGAGGAGGGAGAGCACAGGAGAGGGGGGACAGGCTGTACCTCCTTCTCCTCCCGCAGCAGCTGCTGGGCCTCCTGGAACATCCTTTCCTTGGCTTGGGTCTCGGCAGCCACGTTGTGGTTCTGCTCCTCATACGCCATGGTGACCACAGCCAGCGTGAGGTTGAGCAGGTAGAAGGAACCCAGCAGGATGACCATCACGAAGAAGAACACGTAATACAGCCCGGACGTGCGCAGCGTCTGCCAGGAACGGGAGCCACATTTGCATCTCATTTGCATCTCATTTGCATGCTATCTGGAGGATGGCGGTTCAAAACTAAGGAAAGTCTGAGAGACTCTGATCTCCATATATACATACATAGAGAGAGAGAGAGAGCGCACCATATAGAATATATATATTGAGCCATGTATATGGTTCCATGTCCAGTTTTCTGGTGGTTCATTGGCGATCAGAGTCTCACAGACTTTCCTGCCCAGGCTGGCTTTGAACCATGATCCTCCGGATCTCAGCTTCCTGAGTAGCTAGGATGACAGGTGTGAGCCACCAGTGCCTGGCATATGTTAGAGTTGTTTTGTTTGTTTGTTTGTTGTCAAATAATAGATCGGGAGGGAGATCATGGCAGAAAGAGAGGGGCAGAGTGTATGGATGGCTAACCTGTCGGTACAGTTTCTCCCAAGAATCCTGGGTCATGAGCCGGAACATGGCAAGAAAAGACCAGCCAAAGTTGTCAAAGTTCGTGAAGCCATGGTCAGGATTCACTCGGGTTTTGTTGCATTTAGAGTTATTGGGACAAGATCTAGATTGGGGAAACAGAGGGACAGAGAAGGAATCATTGTCCTCATCCCAACCCAACCCTCTCTCCATCCATAACAAAGTACTTTTTTTCTTTATCTTTGTCCCAGTCTTGGGGTTTGAACTCAGGGCCTGGGTGCTGTCCCTGAGCTTCTTCAGCTCAAAACTGGCGCTCTACCACTTGAGCCATAACACCATTTCTGGTTTTCTGGCAATTCAATGGAGACCAGAGTCTCACGGACTCCCCTGCCTGGGCTGGCTTTGAACCGAGATCCTCAGATCTCAGCCTCCTGAGTAGCTAGGATGACAGGCGTGAGCCACTGTCATCCTAAACATGATCACTTCCCAATTGTTCTCCAGTGAATTGATTAATACTGTCATATTAGCAGCTTTTCGTGGAAATAGGAAGAGTATTCCTAGCTACTCAGGAGGCTCAGATCAAGAGGATCACAGTTGAAGGCCAGCCCCAGGCAGGAAAGTCCATGAGACTCTATCTCCAATGAACCACCAGAAAACCGGAAGTGGTGCCATATATGTAGCTTAAAGTGATAGAGAGCTAGCCTTGAGCAAAAGAGCTCAAGGTCAGCACCCAGGCCCTGAGTTCAAGTCCCACAACTGACAAAAATCAAGCAAACAACAAAACCAGCACTGATTAAGGAGTGTCACCATTGCTTCCTTCCGTACGTGTGGAACTTGCATGCACACAATTCTGGAAGCTTTCTGCTTGGTAGTAAAATGGAGCATTTCAACCTCTTACCTGCTACCAACCCACATGCCACACATTATGAATTCTTTGTCATTGTGTTCTTTTTCAAAGCAAGCCTCTGAGAGAAGAAAAAAAGCAAATTCAGATTTTAAAAAAAGTGAAAAAGAATATGACAGATTATGCCTATTCTTTTTTTTTTTTTTTTGTCAGTCATGGGGCTTGAACTCTGGGCCTGGGCGCTGTCCCTCAGCTCTTCAGCTCAAGGCAAGTGCTCTACCTCTTGAGTTACAGCGCCACTTCCGGTTTTCTGGTGGTTTATTGGAGATAAGAGTCTCACAGACTTTCATGCCCGGGCTGGCTTTAAACCTCAATCCTCAGATCTCAGCCTCCTGAGTAGCTAGGATTATAGGCGTTTAATTATTTTGTTTTTGTCTACCACTCACCTATTAATCCCTCCCCCTATCCATCTCCCACTCATCCATTCAGATATCCTCTAGCCATCACCTACCTGCTCACTGTCTTATCCACCCCCCCATCAACCACCCATTCACCCATCCATCCACCCATCAACCACCCATCCACCCATCCATCCATCCACCCATCCACCCATCCATCCACCCATCAACCACCCATCCACCCATCCATCCACCCATCAACCACCCATCCACCCATCCATCCATCCATCCATCCATCCACCCACCCACCCACCCATCCATCCATCTTCCTATCCATCATCCATACACCTAACCATCCATCTTCCTATCCATTAATCCAAACACCCATCTACCCATCCACCCATCTACCCATCCACCCACCCACCCATCTATCCACCTATCTATCCACCCATCCACTCATCCATCCATCCATCCATCGACCCATCCATCCACCCACCCATCCATCCATCCACCCACCCACCCATCCACCTATCCATCCATTCATCCACCTATCCATCCACCCACCCATCCATCCATCCACCCATCCACCCACCCATCCATCCACCCACCCATCCATCCATCCACCCATCCATCCACTCACTCTCTTATCCATCCATCCTCCCATCCACCCATCCATCTATCCATCCACCCACCCACCCACCCACCCATCCATCCTCCCATCCACCCAACCATCCATCTATACACCATTCACCTGCCCCATCTATCCATCCATCCACTCACCTAGCCATCTATCTATCCATCCAACCACCCACCCATTCACCCAGCTTCCTACTCATCAATCCATCTATCCATCCATCCACTCACCTACCCACCCATCCATCCATCCAACCATACATCACCCATACATATAACCATTTTCCATCCACCCAACCATACATCTATCCATTTTCCACCCACCCACCTATCCATCCATCCACCCACCCTCCATTTGTCTATCTATCCATTCATTCATCCACTCACCCACCCATCCATCCAACCACCCATCCATTCACCCAGACACCTGCCCACCCATCCATCCATCTATCCATTCTACCTACTCATCTATCCACCCAACCATCCACCCATCCATTTATCCATTCACCCACTCACTTATCCATCTATCCATCCATCTACCCATCTTTCCACCCAACTATCCACACATCCATCTATCCATTCATCCATCCACCCACCCACCTACCCATCTATCCACCCATCCACTCATCCATCCATTCACCCATCCATCCCCCCATCCCCCCATCCATCTACCTATCCACCTACCCATCCATCCATACACCCACCCATGCACCACTTGCCCACTCATCCATTCATCTATTCATCCATCCATCCATTCATCCACCCACCCATTCACCCACCCACCTACCTACCCATCCATCTATCTAACCAGCCAGCCACCTAAACACTAGCCAGTCAACCTGAGCAGACAAATCTGAGACTCATATCTCCAATTAAGCAGCAAAAAGCAAGAGGTGGAGCTGTGGCTCAAGTGGTAGAGAGCCAGCCCTAAGCAAAAAGAAGCTAGGGGGAAGTATGGGGTAGTGCCAGGGTCCTGAGTTCAAGTCCCAGCACTAGCACACAACACAAAGAAGGAGGAGGAAGAAGAGGAGGAGGAGACTGGCCATAATATTAAAAAGGAATTCTATCTGAGCCATTCATTCAAAGGCGAGCATTAAACGTAGGCAATTCATTACCTAAGAAGTGGATGATGGGAAGGAGCTTGCATGGCTCCTACAGGCCAGAGGCGGGGCTTACCGTTGGTGGCCCAGTCGGTGGTACCCGCACAGCTATCCTTGACACACTTCTGGTTCAGGTTTCCCATGAACAGCTGCTGGCCCACCAGAGCGAAGATGCTCAGACAGAACAAGGTGAGCACCATCACATCGACCAGCTTCTTCACCGAGCGCATCAAGGCTCCCACAATGACCTTCAGGCCTGGGGAGAAGGACAAGGGGCTGGAGCGGCACCCAGCGTCTCCCCTCGGAATCGGGCAAGGAGCCCGGCGGTGGGGGCACGCACCCTGTCCTCCTGGCCACTCAGGAGGCTGAGATCTAGAGGATCATGGTTCAAAGCCAGCCCAGGCAGGAAAGTCCAAGTGACTCTTTCCTCCAGTGGACCAGCAAAAACAAAGCCAGAGGGTGGAGGGGGTGGATCAAGTGGTAGAGCCCCAGCCTTGAGCATCAAAGCCAAGTAAGAGGAGGAGATTCTGAGTTCAAGCCCTAGGACTGGTGCGTGTGCACACACACACACACACACACACACACACACAATCTTTTCTAAGAGCCACTGATGATTTTTTTTTCTTAAATCACTCACCTGACACTACAGAAATGGCCTTCAAGGCTCTGAACACACGGAAGGTACGGAGAGAGGACACCGGAGTCTGCGAGTCTGCGATCCTGTGAGGGAAACAGAAAAGCCCCTGAAAGGACTGCTTCTGGAAGGTTCTGCGCCATCTCGCTCCACAGAAGACCAAGGAAAGCAGAGACCCAGCGTCCACGGCGCATGCCCACCACCCTTGGAAATGGGCCGGGCCGTTGGGCTGCACCAGTGGGTGTAGAAAAATCCTTACAACAAGTTGGACGTGTTGTGGTGGCTCACACCTGATCATCCGAGCTACTCAGGAGGCTGAGATCTGGAGGATCACAGTTCAAGGCCAGCCCCAGGCCAAGAAACCATCAGAAAACCAGAAGGGGCGCCATCTATATGGCTCAAAGTGGTAGAGTGCCAGCCTTGAGCACAAAGACCCTGAGTTCAAGCCCCAGGACACACACACACACACACACACACACACACACACACACACACACACACACACACACGGTGTTTTCCCATTGTCTTACGCCGTTCCGATGACAAAGGAATCCAACCAGTTCCAAGGGTCTCTGAGGAACGAGAACTCATCCAGGATAAAACCTCTGGCCAGTATCTTTATTATGGCTTCCAGAATGTAAATCCCGGTGAAAATGTATCTGTCCAAAAGAAGAGAGAATGGGTGAGATAATGGCGGGAGAGGGAGGGACACACAGCGGTCCCTCCACCTGATCTATTTCAATGAAGAATCGAACATCCAGGCCTTGGACAGAAAGCACACTTCAGGAAACGCAGAACCTTCCAGAGAGCTCTAGAATGTAGGGTTTTTGGCAGATGGGCACCACGGCCATAATTTTTTCTTTGTTCTCCCCACACACACACACACACACACACACACACACACACACACTTTTGGGTCCAGAACTGAGGCTGGAACTCGAATTCTTGGCTTTGGCCATCAGGGCTGGGCGCTCTACCACTTGAGCCACACCTCCACTTCCTGCTTTGGGCTGGTAACTTAGAGCTGAGAATCTCGTGGATTCGTTTTTTTTGTCTTCCCCCTGCCCAGGATGGCTTTGAACTAACAAAAGCCTTCAGATCTCAGCCTAGTGATAAAGTAGGGTTACAGATATGAGATCGCAGGAACAAAATAATCCTGGGGGGAAAAGAAAGTTGAACCTGGGCACCGCCAGTGGCTCATGCCTGTCATCCCCAGCTCCTCAGGAGGCTGAGATCTGGAGGACCACAGTTCAAAGCCAGCCCCCGGTCAAGGGGAAGTCCGTAAGACTCTGATCTCCAATGAACCAGCAAAAAGGCAGGAGTGCAGCTGTGGTTCAAGTGGTGAAGCACCCAGCCTGGAGAGGAGGCGGAAAAAGCTTTAAGGACACTGTCCAGGCCCTACGATCAGAATAAGGAAGGAGAAATGAATACTTACTCAGCAGTATTGGAGTTTTTGGAGCGAGCCATGAACACACAGTTGACGATCACAGTGCAGATGATGAACATGCTGAACAACGTGGCAGGGCGTCCATTAAGGCAGACACAAAGCAGGAGGAATTCCCACCCCCCCCCCCGGCCTTCCATTTCTACCCTATGTCTGTTCTCAAACGGGTGAAAGTTGGCTGGGGAAAAAAAATCATAATAACTCCACACCCATCCCTTCCTCTAGAGAATGTATTTTTTTGGTGTCTGTACTGAGACTTGAACTCAGGACCCGGGGCCCTTGGGTTTGGGTATCTATCTGGTTCCAAGTGAAGGCCGGTCTCACGCCCCTCATCCCAGGTACTCCAGGAGGCTGAGATCCTGAGGATCGTGGGTCAAAGCCAGCCTGGGCAGGGAAGTCTCTTCTCTCCAATTAACTATCAAAAGGAAAAAAGCAGAGGTGGAACTGTGGCTCAAGTGGTAGAGCACCAGCCTTAAGTGTTTGCTTCCACAGGACCAATCCGGGCACGCCATCTGAGCAAGGATATGAGTGCACGGAGATCTGGATGGCAAGGCTCCGGATGGGGTGGAACGGGCCCAGGATGAACAAGGCCCGCTTGGCGCTGAAGCGGTAGATCGTCCTCTTCTTGTTCAGCACCATGAACGTCTGCGGGTGAGCGGAGCACAGAGCGGGATGCACCCACCCGGGTCTCCGGGCACCCGTGGCTGCCCCATGCCTCCTCGGGGAGGAGGCTGAGATCTGGAGGATCGAGGTTCCAAGCCAGCCTGATCCAAGGAGACTGATCGCCAATGAACCAGCAAAAAAAACAAAGAGCTGGACCTGGCCGTGGCTCACGTGGTAGAGCACCCGCCAGCCGTGGATGAGAAAGAACTCAGGGACAGTGCCTGGGGCCTGAGGGTCCACACACACACACACACACACACACACACACACACACACACACACACGCACACGAGCTTCCTGACCAGCTGTGTGTGGCCTGGAACTCACGGCCACGCACCAGCTGGAGCTGTGACTTGGGTGGTGCCGGGCCTGGCAGGCTCTGCATCCAGAGCCGCATGGAGACGGGCTGGGGCTTTGAACTCGGGGCTTTGGGGACGGGATGTTGTTTCTTTTGGTGGGCGCTCGACCACCTGAGCCACAGTGCCGGGGCTGGCTTTGGCTTTTCTTGGTGGTGGCTGGGAGGTGTGGAGGCCTGGCTGGCCTGGCTGTCTGGGCCTCGTGCGGGGGTCCTCCGGCCTGGGCCTCCCCCCCCCGATCCCGGGGTCCCCCTCCCCGGCCCCCCACCTGGTGCGTGCGGTAGAAGGGGTCCAGGTCCTCCAGCGGCCTGGCCACCAGCTGGCTGGGGACGTCGCCGTAGAGCCTGGGCAGCCGCCTCGAGGCCTTGAGGTCGAGCTGCGGCCGGGCGGGCGCGGGGCGCTCGGGGCCGGCCTGCGCCCTGGACCCGCGCCGCGCCCGGGCCTGCGCCGCGCGCCGCCGCTCGATGGCCGCCAGCGACTCGGCCGTGAACGGGCGGAAGTTGCGCTCGTCCGGGAAGATGACCGGGCAGCCACGCTCCGCCATGCCGGCCGGGCCTGCGGGGACAGGGGTGGGGAGGCCGTGGGCGCGGGGCGGGCGCACCCCACGCGCGAGTGCGCACACACTGCGCACCCACCCGCGTGCACACACACTGCGCACCCACCCGAGAGTGCACACACACTGCGCTCCCACCCGCGTGCACACACACTGCACACCCACCCGCGTGCACACACACTGCGCACCCACCCCCGTGCACACACACTGCGCACCCACCCGCGAGTGCGCACACACTGCACACCCACCCCCGTGCACACACACTGCGCACCCACCCGAGAGTGCACACACTGCGCACCCACCCGAGAGTGCACACACTGCGCTCCCACCCGAGAGTGCACACACTGCGCACCCACCCGAGAGTGCACACACTGCGCACCCACCCGAGAGTGCACACACTGCGCACCCACCCGAGAGTGCACACACACTGCGCACCCACCCGCGTGCACACACACTGCGCACCCACCCGAGAGTGCACACACACTGCGCACCCACCCGAGAGTGCACACACACTGCGCACCCACCCGAGAGTGCACACACACTGCGCACCCACCCGCGTGCACACACACTGCGCACCCACCCGAGAGTGCACACACACTGCACACCCACCCGCGTGCACACACACTGCGCACCCACCCGCGAGTGCGCACACACTGCGCACCCACCCGAGAGTGCACACACACTGCGCACCCACCCGAGAGTGCACACACACTGCGCACACCCACCCCCGTGCACAAACACTGCGCACCCCACCCGAGAGTGCACACACACTGCGCACCCCACCCGAGAGTGCACACACACTGCACACACCACCCGAGAGTGCTCACACACTGCGCACCCACCCACGTGCACACACACTGCGCACCCACCCGAGAGTGCACACACTGCGCACCCACCCGAGAGTGCACACACACTGCGCACCCACCCGCGTGCACACACACTGCGCACCCACCCGAGAGTGCACACACACTGCGCACCCACCCGAGAGTGCACACACACTGCGCACCCACCCGCGTGCACACACACTGCGCACCCACCCGAGAGTGCACACACTGCGCACCCACCCCCGTGCACACACTGCGCACCCACCCGCGTGCACACACACTGCGCACCCACCCGCGTGCACACACACTGCGCACCCACCCGAGAGTGCGCACACACTGCGCACCAACCCGAGAGTGCGCACACACTGCGCACCAACCCGAGAGTGCACACACACTGCGCACCCACCCGACAGTGCACACACTGCGCACACCACCCGAGAGTGCGCACACACTGCGCACCCACCCGCGTGCACACACGTGTGCACATTCCACCCGCTTGCACAAGCACATACAAAGCCCACCTGCACGCACACACATGCATGCATACCCCACCCACACGCACACATGTGTGTGCACAGCCACCTGTGTGCACACCTGGGCTGCATGCACACACAGTGCACACCCCAGCCCTGTGCACACCCCCAACACCGTTTTCACACCCCACCTATGTGCACAGCCCAGACCACGTGTGCACACCCCACCTGCCTGCACACGCACGTGTGTACACCTCAGTCCGTGTGTACACCCCACCCACATACACCCATGCACACCCCAGACCGAGTGCACAACCACCTGTGTGCCCACCAGGGCCACGAGCACACGCCCAGCCCACGTGCACACCCCCAGTACCGTGTGGACACCCTCCACCCCGTGTGGACACCCATCCATGTTCACACACATGTGCACAACTCAGCCCGTGTGCATACCCACCTTGCATGCACACACCCGCGTGCACACATGTGTGCACACCTGAGCCCGCGTGCATAGCCCAGGACGGCGCGCATACCCTGGCCCACATGCACACCCCAGCCCATGTGCACACCAGGACTGCATGCACACCCCCAGCCCTCAAGCACACCAGTGCCATGTGTGCACACCAGGGATGCATGCACACCCCAGCCCATGTGCACAGCTCCAGCCTCACGTACACACCAGCCCCACGTGCACACCCTCAGTCCACCTGCACACCAGTCCTGTATGCACACCAGGACCACATGCACACCTCCAGCCCCGTGTGCACACCAGCCCTGCATGCACACCCTCAGCCCCGTGTGCACACCCACACTGTGTGCACAACCCCTGGGCACTCAGGGGAGGCAGGAAGGATGTGTCCGGCAGTGGATCTCTCTGTCTCTCTGTCTGTCTCTCTCTATGTCTCTGTGTCTGTCTGTCTCTCTCTGTCTCTCTCTGTCTCAACGCTGGTACTAGGACTTGAACTCAGGGCCTGGGCACTCTTCCTCTGCTTCTTCGCTCAAGCCTGGTGCTCTGCCACTTGAACCACAGCCTCCACTTCCATCCTTCTGCCGGTTCATTGGCGATAAGAGTCTCTTGGACTTGTCCACCTGGGGCTGGGCCTCCAGCCACGATCCTCACACCTCTACCTCCTGCGTAGCTCCAGATGACAGACGCCAGCCAGCCGCGCCCGGCTGGTTTCCCGGGGAGAGCTCTGTGCCCGGGTGCCCTGCAGTGGGGGAAACTGAGGCACAAGCTCAAAGCCAGGCAACAGCCCAGAGAGATGTCGGAACCAGGCAGGGCTCAGCTGAGCCGAGGAGGCCCAGACTCTTAAACCAGCATGAACCGTGATGGCCAGCCGGGCGCCGGGGCTCACGCCTGCCATCCCAGCAACTCGGGAGGCTGAGATCTGGAGGATGACGGTTCAAAGCCCACCCGGGCAGGGAAAAAAAATCCAGAGACTCTTATCGCCAATGAACCAGCAATAATAATTAATGATGATGATGATGAATACAAAGTAAAAACAAAAAGCAGAAGTGGAGGTGTGGCTGGCACCCCCAAAATTAACTAAATAAATTCAAGCCATTAATTCTGCGATTCCCACAGCAGCTGGCCCAGCGCGTGATGCGGCTCTTTGTCCACTGTGGGTGGTGGCTTTAGCTTCAGGACCAAGATACTGGTTGATTCATGTCCATGACCAAAAATCACCCTCTCCCCCCCCTCCCACCCCTCCTCCCAGAACTGATTTAAAGCCAAAACGCTGAATGCTAAAAAGAAAAGAAAGAGAAGTTTCGACTGCCATTAATGCCAATGTTCTGGAACTATGTCTGCACCTGAACTACCAGAACGAAAGCACTGTTATAATTCCTTTTTCCTCTCTGGATTTCTCATTACATTTTCTTCATATCAAAAAAAAAAATCCCACCATGATTAACCAAGGATCAGAATTCATTTTTTTGTTTTCAATACACCTGGGTGGCCATTCAAAACCCCTGATTCTAAAGATCTAGCTCTCTTTCCTAAAGAAGCCCCCTCCCCCCGAACATCGAATCTCTGGATTTCTACATCAGTGTCTCATACACACACACATACACAAAGAATAATTCTTTTGAGATTTGCCCAACTCCAGCTGCTTTTGCAAAGAAAAAAAGAACTTTTTCCTCCCATCTACTGCAAACAAATCAATGACAATACACAAATGCATGAATAGATGTAAAAACAACACTCACCTCACAGTCTCTGGGTCCCAGCCTGGCCGGCTCAGATCCCCAAGGCCAGCCAGCCGGCTCTGGGGTGGGGATGGGGCTGGAGGAGATGGCGTAGCTGGAGAGACTGGGTGGAGAGCGGATGGAGCTTGGGAAGGAAGCCAGAAGGGATGTTTTAGAGGAGCCTGCCAGCCAGGGAAAACCCAGTTGTGGGGAGAGGTGGTTGGTTCGAGGCAGGGAGGGCTTCTTACGTTGGAAGCCTGGTCCAGCTGCGCCCGCCTTTAATCACTGCCGAAGCGCTCGCTGACAGAAAGCATCATGAATAAAGAAACAGGTGGTTGAAATGTCCTCCTCCTCCTCTTCCTTTCTCCACCCTCCCTCCACCAGGCCTCAGCCAGGCTGGGTGAGGGGAAAAAAAAAATCTAGAAAATTCTAGGCAGGAAGCTTGAAGCCTGAAATTGCCCGCGGGATTTCTGTTTAGCAGCGCCTGATTTCCCTTTTTATTTTTTTTTCCTTTGCTGCCAGTCCTGGGACTTGAACTCAGAGCCCTGAGTGCTCTGTACCAAGAGCTTCTTTTGCTCAAGGCCTGGTTTTCTACGGCATGAGTTGGACCTCCTCCACTTCCAGCTTGTTTATTTTATTTTTGTGCCAGTCCTGGGGCTTGAACCCAGGGCCTCGGTGCTGTCCCTGAGCTGCTTTTTGCTCAAGGCTGGTGCTCTACCACTTGAGCCACAGCGCTATTTCTGGCTTTGTCTGTGTCTGTGGTGCTGAGGAATCGAACCCAGGGCTTCCTGCGTGCTAGGCAATCACTCTACCACTGAGCCACCTTCCCAGCCCTCCAGCTTTGCTCGTTTTATTTTTAGTGGTTCATTGGAGATAAGTCTCAGGACTTTCCCACCCCAGCACAGGCTTCGTGGAACTGCGATCCTCTGGATCTCAGCCTCCTGAGTAGCTGGGATGCCGGGCTTGAGCCACCAGCGCCCAGGGAGGAGGGACAGAGGGGTGGCGGACAGGCTCACAGCCAGCGAGATGGGGCTCGGAAGGTGGCCAAGCCCATATGGAAAAGCCCAGCCCAGCGAAGGGACTGGCTGGGAATCAAATGGGATATAATTAACTTAAAGTATCCCAATAAACTTGTTGTCATGCTTTATAAAAGGTTACAAATATTGTCTCCATTTACCCTGGCTCCAGCTCTCCTTGGCTTCAGGCCTCTTGTTAGGAAGAAATAACCGACAAGCCTTAAAGTGACAGCCTGATCGATTTATTCAAGGGAGGAATAAAAAGGTCTGACCAAGCCAAGCCCGGTGGCTCACACATGCCATCTCCCCTACTCAGGAGGCTGAGATCTGAGGATCGTGGTTGGAACCCAGCCCCCAGGGCAGGAAAGTCCAAGAGACTCTCATCTCCACTTCCAGAAAACTGGAAGTGGTTGAGTGCTAGACTTGAGTGGAAGAGCTCAGGGACAGTGTCCAGGCCCCAAGTTCAAGCCCCACAACCCACACATAGTCATTCTAGTTACTCAGGAAGCTGAGATAGGAAGATTTTTGTATTTGTATCTACAAGTTACTATTATATTTATATTTTATATAAGTCATAATGATTTATATTATATAATACATATAGAATATATAGAGCATGTATAATATAGAATATATTCTATGTATTCTATACAATATGTTTATATAATAGATTTATATTTATATAAGACACATATAACTTACAGAATATATAATTATATTTATATACTCTGATATATAGTTATGTTTATAAGCCGGGCGCCAGTGGCTCATGCCTGTCATCCTAGCTACTCAGGAGGCTGAGATCTGAGGATCGTGGTTCAAAGCCAGCCCGGGCAGGAAAGTCCATGAAACTCTTATCTCCAATAAACCACCAGAAAACCGGAAGTGGGGCTGTAGCTCAAGTGGTAGAGCGCTAGCCTTGAATTGAGGAGCTGAGGGACAGCGCTCAGGCCCAGAGTTCAAGGCCCACGACCGACAAAAAAATTATTATTATTATTATTATTATGTGTATATGCAATTCTATATTTATATACCATATTCTATTTGTATATTATGTGTTTATATTTAGTATAATATGAATAACATGCATATATTACCTTGATATATGATTATATTTATATATAACTATTATATATCATATATTACAATATGTTATACATAATATAGTAATACATTATAACATCATGTTACACTCATACTATATTATGTATATAACAAAATTTATATATTTTTTCTATTTTATATAATTTTTTCTATTTTATATAGTTTATATGTATAAGTTCCGCATAGTTTGTATATAAACTCTTTTTTTTTTTTTTTTTTGCCAGTCCTGGGGCTTGAACTCAGGGCCTGGGCACTGTCTCTGAGCTTCTTTGGCTCGAGGCTGGCGCTCTACCACTTGAGCCACAGCACCACCTCTGGCTTTTTCTGGGTATGTGGTGCTGAGGACTCGAACCCAGGACTTCCTACCTGCCAGGCAAGCACTCTACCCCTGAGCCACCTTCCCAGCCTTAACGTGCCCATTTCTGGTCAGATGGGACAGGAGTTACTGGTGGAAGAAAAAAACCTCAGCTGCTTCCAGAAAAAGACACTGGCAGGCAGGCGTGGGAAGGAAGCGAGTTTCCCCGCTCACCAGAAGCTTAGGAACCACACAGCACAGAGCTCCAAACCACAGCACAGAAAGCTCGCTCACCAGGGCCAGGGTAACCTGAGAGGGCTGGTAATGGCCGCTCCAGAGCAGCTGAATGACCCTGTGGCCAGTTGTGTTATTACGCCTAGCTTCACGGAAAGGAAATGGCTTTCAAAGAGCTTCAGGGCTGTGTGTGTGTGTGTGTGTGTGTGTGTGTGTGTGTGTTTGGGGGTGGAGATGGATGATAGCTTCTAGAACCTTCTGCATCTAGAGCTTTGGCCTTCTAGAGAGCTGGCTGGGCTTCCTAGTGACCAGGGCTCTGTGTTCCCAGCAGGCCCTGAGCCATCCACAGGCCTAAAGGAGAGAAAATAGAAGACATGATTTGTGGGATCAAGAGTCAGTAAATGAGGTCTAGTCTCTGAATCCCATCCCCTGCCCTAACGGGGTCCCCTCCCTGCCCCGCCCTTCCCCCCAAATTACTCTCACCCTAAAGAAAGCCAAGCACAAAACAAATGCTAGGGAGCTCACCCACCCTGACACCCATAGCTAACTCTCTGAGGCTGAGATTGGGAGGATCGAGGTTGGAGGTCAGCCCAAGCGGAAAAGAACATTTTATATTTTAAGTGTGTGTGAATGCCTGCTCACCTATAGAAAAAAACTCAAAATGCTAACAGAGGAAAGAAAGGCATAGGAGAAAATGGCTCTTATTATTTTAAACTGTGGGTCTTGTACAAGAGACTTTTTTTTTAAGCCAGATGCTGGTGGCTCACGCCTGTCATCCTAGCTACTCAGGAGGCTGAGAGCTGAGGATTGTGGTTTGAAGCCAGAGCAGAGAGAGATTTTTTTTTTATGGTCAATAACCCCCCCCCCAAAAAAAAGCAAATCTGGAAGTAGAGGCACTCATCCTTGAGTGGAAAAAAAGCAAAAAAAAAAAAAACAAAAACAACTAAGGAGCAGCCATCTTTCAGACCTTGAGTTCAAGCCCAAGGAATGGCACAAAAAAAGAAAAAAGAAAGAGAGAGAAAAGAAGGAAGGAAGGAGGGAGGGAAGGAAGGAAGGTAGGAAGGAAGGAAGGAAGGAAGGAAGGAAGGAAGGAAGGAAGGAAGGAAAGAAGGGAGGGAGGGAGGGAAGAAGGGAGGGAGGGAGGGAGGGAGGGAAGGAAGGAGGGAGGGAGGGAGAGAGGGAGAGAGGGAAGGAAGGGAGGGAGGGGAGGGAGGGAGGAAGGAAGGAAGGAAGGAAGGAAGAAAGAAAGAAAGGAAGGAGGAAGGGAAGGAAGGAGGGAGGGAGGGAAGGAAGGAAGGAAGGAGGGAAGGAAGGAAGGAAGGAAGGAAGGAAGGAAGGAAGGAAAGAAGGGAGGGAGGGAAGGAAGGAAGGGAGGGAGGAAGGGAGGAAGGAAGGAAGGAAGGAAGGAAGGAAGGAAAGGAGGGAAGGAAAGAAGGAAAGAAAGGAGGGAGGGAAGGAAGGAAGGGAGGGAGGAAGGGAGGAAGGAATGAAGGAAGGAAATAAGGAAGGAAGGGAAGGAGGGAAGGAAGGAAGGAAAGAAGGAAGGAAGGGAAGGAGGGAAGGAAGGAAGGGAAGAAGGGAGGGAGGGAAGGAAGGAAGGAACGAACGAACGAACGAACGAAGGAAGAAATGAAGGAAGGAAGGAAGGGAAGGAGGGAAGGAAGGAAGGAAGGAAGGTAGGAAGGGAGGAAGGTAGGAGGGAAGGAAGGAAGGGAGGAAGGTAGGAGGGAAGGAGGGAGGGGAGGAGGGAGGGAGGGAGGGAGGGGAGGAGGGAAGGAAGGGAGGGAGTGGAGGAGGGAGGGAGGGAGGGAGGGAAGGAGGGAGGGAGGGAATAACCATTGCTTAATTCCAGAACATCAAATGCAGCTCCATTGTGAAACCTGCCACAGCAGAACCAGAGATCCATTCCCAGGAAAGGCGGCTAATTGATGGCTGCCCACCCCCAAAGCAATGAAGGAGGCCGGAAGACAATAGTAGGAGAGGTCTCCAGTGCAGAGACAGAGGAAAGAAAGACCAAGCCTGTCAACCTGTCATCCCAGCTGACAAAACTAAGACACTTTCAGACACTTTCAGACAAAAGCCCAGACGGAAGTCTCATCCCCAGAAGATCCTCAGCCAAAGAGAACTAGGAGAGAAATACTTCAAGGAGCAGAAACATTACTGTATTTTTCCTTACAGACAAAAAGTCTGAGACACTTAAAGGGGTAATGGGGGCGTGCATAGCTTAATACCTGAACAGCCCTTAAAAGGATGGTGAATTACAAACAGGTTAATATGTAAATAGCCCTTAAAGGGATGGTGAATTACAAACAGGTTAATATGTAAATAGCCCTTAAAGGGATGGGAATTACAAACAGGTTAATATGTAAATAGCCCTTAAAGGGATGGGAATTACAAACAGGTTAATATGTAAATAGCCCTTAAAGGGATGTGAATTACAAACAGGTTAATATGTAAATAGCCCTTAAAGGGATGGGAATTAAAAACAGGTTAATATGTAAATAGCCCTTAAAGGGATGTGAATTACAAACAGGTTAATATGTAAATAGCCCTTAAAAGGATGGTGAATTACAAACAGGTTAATATGTAAATAGCCCTTAAAGGGATGGGAATTAAAAACAGGTTAATATGTAAATAGCCCTTAAAGGGATGGGAATTACAAACAGGTTAATATGTAAATAGCCCTTAAAGGGATGGGAATTAAAAACAGGTTAATATGTAAATAGCCCTTAAAGGGATGGGAATTACAAACAGGTTAATATGTAAATAGCCCTTAAAGGGATGGGAATTACAAACAGGTTAATATGTAAATAGCCCTTAAAGGGATGGGAATTACAAACAGGTTAATATGTAAATAGCCCTTAAAGGGATGGGAATTAAAAACAGGTTAATATGTAAATAGCCCTTAAAGGGATGGGAATTACAAACAGGTTAATATGTAAATAGCCCTTAAAGGGATGGGAATTACAAACAGGTTAATATGTAAATAGCCCTTAAAGGGATGGGAATTACAAACAGGTTAATATGTAAATAGCCCTTAAAGGGATGGGAATTACAAACAGGTTAATATGTAAATAGCCCTTAAAGGGATGGGAATTACAAACAGGTTAATATGTAAATAGCCCTTAAAAGGATGGTGAATTACAAACAGGTTAATATGTAAATAGCCCTTAAAGGGATGGTGAATTACAAACAGGTTAATATGTAAATAGCCCTTAAAGGGATGGGAATTACAAACAGGTTAATATGTAAATAGCCCTTAAAGGGATGGTGAATTACAAACAGGTTAATATGTAAATAGCCCTTAAAGGGATGGTGAATTACAAACAGGTTAATATGTAAATAGCCCTTAAAGGGATGGTGAATTACAAACAGGTTAATATGTAAATAGCCCTTAAAGGGATGGTGAATTACAAACAGGTTAATATGTAAATAGCCCTTAAAGGGATGGTGAATTACAAACAGGTTAATATGTAAATAGCCCTTAAAGGGATGGGAATTACAAACAGGTTAATATGTAAATAGCCCTTAAAGGGATGGTGCATAAAAACAAGTTAATATTAAACACCTCTTAAAGGGATGGTGAATTAAAAAGAGGTTAATATGTAAATAGCCCCTTAAAGGGAGGGTGAAATAAGAAAAGGTTGGTATGTAACTAGCCCTTACAGGGCTGTGAATTAAAAAACAGGTTAATATGTAAGCATTCCTTAAAGAGAGGGTGAATTAAAAGTAGGTTAATAAGTAAACAGACTCTAAAGGGAGGGTGAATTAAAAATAGATTGATATGTAAACAGTCCTTAAAGGGATGGCAAATTAAAGGCAGATTGATATGTAAACAGCCCTTAAAGGGATGTGAATTAAAAACAGGTAAATATGTAAATAGCCCTTAAAGGGATGGTGCATTAAAAACAAGTTAATATTAAACACCTCTTAAAGGGATGGTGAATTAAAAACAGGTTAATATGGAAACATCCCTTAAAGGGATGGTGAATAAAACAAGTCAATATGTAAATAGCCCTTAAAGGGATAGTGAATTAAAAGTAGGTTACTATGTTAAACAGCCCTTAAAGGGATGGTGAATTTTTTAACAAAAAGGTTAATATGGAAACAGCCCTTAAAGGGGTAGCAGCAAAAAAACACAAAATCACTGTCTTCCTTTGAACTTTAATTACATATCCAAGAAGTAATTCTGAAGGCTGGGGGAGAAATGGCTTGTGGGTAGTTCCAACATGAATACAACTTTGGTGGACTGGGAAAAGCTGCAGGGCAGGGCCAGCTTGCCCGTCCATCTGATCTTTATGTGAATCGGTTTTCAGAATCATTTTCTGACCTCTTCACCCATGAACTCTAGAAAGGGTTAAAGGCATTTGATTTATGGCAGTGTGTGTGTGTGTGTGTGTGTGTGTGTGTGTGTGTGTGTGTGTGTGTGAATCCTGGGACTTGAACTCAGGGTCTGGGCACTGTCCCTGAGCTTTTTTGCTAGTAATCTACCACTTTGACCCATATATGGTGCCACTTGCAGTTTGCTGGTGGTTCATGCAAGATGAGAGTCTCACAGACTTTCCTGCCTGGGCTGGCTTTGAACCATGATCCTCAGATCTCAGCCTCCTGAGTAGCTGGGATGACAGGCATGAGCCACTGGTCCCCAGAAATGGACTGTTTGGGGTTTCTTTGTCTTTTTAGGTAAAGTGACTATTCCCCCAATGGGCAAAACATGAGAGTATCCATTATGTAAACCACAGAGAAAATTCCAGCCGAAAACCACAGAGGTCAGAAATGCCCGCTTCAAGCTGCCCTAACTTTCCTGTAGCTCTAATGAACCCAACAGGGAATGAAAAAGAGAAAGCTCATTAATTCAGAATCCGGGGAACAAGGGTCTCCCCAAAAATGCCAATGGAGCCAGCCACCAGTGGCTCACATCTGTCATTCTAGCAACTCAGGAGGCTGAAATGTGGAGATGGCAGTTCAAAGCAGGGAAGTCTGTGAGACTCTGCTCTCCAATGAACCACCAGAAAACCGGAAGTGGCGCCATATACATATGGCTCAAAGTGGTAAAGCACCAGCCTGGAGCAAAAAGAAGCTCATGGACAGCACCCAGGTCCTGAGTTCAAGTCCCAGGACAGGCAGAGAAAGGAAAAAACTGCCAATGGCGGGCAATATTGGGTTCTAGGAGGACCAAACAGCCAAGTGTGAAAGAGGAAACAAACAGTTCTGTTGTCTGCTCTGACTCCAGGCTGGACCATCACAGCCTGTAGACTTTCCAGAACTCTTAATACAGGAAGAAGACATTTGTTTCCACAATGGAAAAGGAAATTAACTTTGATCCCAACAAAGTGCATGAATCTTCCTGGCCTGCGAACAGATCATTTCTTTTTAATGGCTTAAAAGACGCTGGACAAAAAGGTTGTGTGACAACTATGTTTATTGCAGCATTATTTACCATAGCTAAGATATGGAACCAACCCAGATGCCCCTCAGTAGATGAATGGATCAAGAAAATGTGGTATATATACACAATGGAATTCTATGCCTCCATAAGAAAGAATGACATTTCCCCATTTGTTAGGAAATGGAAAGGCTTGGAAAAAATTATATTAAGTGAAGTAAGCCAGGCCCAAAGAAGCATAGGTCCCATGGTTTCCCTTATTTGCAATATCTAGTATAGGTATGAGTCAAGCAGAAAAGGTCAGATAATGTGATGTTAGGAAAATGAACCCTTAAATATGTATTTTAATGTTTTCGTTTCTTTCATGCATGTGTTTCTAACGCATTTATAAGATTATTTCTTTGTTGCTTTGTATGTCCCTCCCCCACAGTGTAACCCCCGCTTTCACTATATTTGATGTCAGTATAACATGTGGAGGAGATGGGGGCAAACAAGTCGTTTAAGGATTCAGGTGGACCTGTTGCAACAATGAGAAGTACAAAATGTCATGTCAAAACCAGCTTTACAAAGTCGGTGGGGGGGGGAGGGGGGTATAATTGGGTGAGGGGAGGGGGGAGGCTGGGAAGGGAGGTGAAGGGTAAACAAAGGAGGAGGCTGCAATGCTTGGTAAGAAATGTATGCATTATCCTGCCCATGTAATTGTAGCCCCTCTGTACAGTATGTTCTCAAATAAAATAAAATAATATTAAAAAAAAAAAAGGTTGTGTGAGGCTGGCGCCAGCAGATCACACCTGTCAGTCCAGCTACTCAGGAGGCTGAGATTTGGAGGATCGTGGTTCAAAACCAATCTTTTCT
The DNA here is from genome assembly GCF_024711535.1 of Dipodomys merriami. Lineage (NCBI taxonomy): Eukaryota > Metazoa > Chordata > Mammalia > Rodentia > Heteromyidae > Dipodomys > Dipodomys merriami. Next base: position 32,743 of record NW_027202549.1, read on the forward strand.
CCAATAAACCACTCAGAACATGCTAGAAGTGGGGCTGTGGCTCTAAGGGGTAGAGCGCTAGCCTGGAGCATAAAAGCTCAAGGATAGCGCCCAGGCCATGAGTTCAAGCCCCAGGACCGACATAATTGTAATAAATAAGATAAAATGAAATAAAATCACTCTCCCAACCCAAGCCATTAGCTTTCCAGAGCCTCCCACATTTGCCTCTTTCCAATCTCCAATAAACACTTTGCCTCTTTTGATTACAAGAGAATTCTCTCCACCCTAATTGACTTCCGAAGCATTAAAGTTTCACTGAGATGATCTCAGAGGCTCTCCCGGGAGCCTGGGGAAAGTGCTCAGAAATACTGGCCTTCGGGACCCTGAGGGTTACAAGAGCGTTCCCCAAATCAGGCCTCTCCATCTGGGTGGAGCACGTCTTCCCTGGAGCCTCAGAGAGCCGCAGGAAACAAAGGGTGGAGGCTGGCAGCCCTGGCACACGCCTGTAATCTCGGCTACCCTGGAGGCTAAGATTTGAGGATCACATTATGAAGCCAGCCCAGGGCCAGGAAGAAGAAGAAGAAGAGGAGGAGGAGGGGGGAGGAGGAAGGGAGAAAGAGGAGGGAGAGGAGGAGGAGGAGGAGGAGGAGGAGGAGGAGGAGGAGGAGGAGGAGGAGGAGGAGGAAGAAGAGAAGAAGAAGAAGAAGAAGAAGAAGAAGAAGAAGAAGAAGAAGAAGAAGAAGAAGAAGAAGAAGAGGAGGAGGAGGAGGGAGGAGGGGGAGGAGGGGGAGGAGGAGGAAGAGGAGGAGGGGAGGAGGGGAGGAGGAGGAGGAGAAGGAGGGGGAGGAGGAAGAGGAGGGGGAGGAGGAGGAAGGGGAGGAGGAAGAGAAGGAGGAGGGGGAAGAGGAGGAGGAGGAAGAAGAAGAAGAAGAGGAGGAGGAGGGGGAGAAGGGGAGGAGGGGGAGGAGGAGGAGGAGGGGGAGGAGGAGGAGGAGGGGGAGGAGGAGGAAGGGGAGGAGGAGGAGAAGGAGGAGGGGGAAGAGGAGGAGGAGGAAGAAGAAGAAGAGAAGAAGGAGGAGGAGGAGGAGGGGGAGGAGGGGGAGGAGGGGGAGGAGGGGAGGAGGAGGAGGGGGAGGAGGAGGAGGGGGAGGAGAGGGAAGAGGAGGAGGGGAGGAGGGGGAGGGGGAGGGGGAACGGGAAGGGGGAGGATGGGGGGAGGAGGAGGAGGCCAGAAGCGGGGCTGTGGCTCCAAGTGGTAGAGCACTAGTCTTGTCAGTAGGGGGACTTGAACTCAGGGCCTGGGCGGTGTCCCTGAGCCGTGTTCACTCAAGGCTGGCGCTCTACCATCTGAGCCACAGCGCCGTTTCTGGTTTTCTGAGACCAGAGTCTCAGGGACTTTCCCACCGGGGCTGGCCTGGATCTCAGGCCCCTGAGATGCTGGGATGAGAAGCCGGGCCTGGTCCTGTGCACCATGGAGCTGGGTCACCAACCGCTGGAGAGAACCGGATTTTCCTCTGTGCACGGGGTCTGCTCTCCACTGGTGTCTCCAGGATGGAGAACGCCACCCCTCAGAAGGTTCCAGAGGAAGCAAGGGCGCATGTGCGGTGAGATCGCACGTCTGTGAGTGGTAAACACCATGCAAAGGCAATGTAGGGACACGCCTTCCCTTTCCAGGTGGCCAATCAGGAGCCCTATCCAAACTGGCCAATCACAAGCAGATTGTGAACGCCAATCAAGCAGGGGGCGGGGCCTGCTGCCTTAGGAATAAACTATATACAATTTACCCTATCCAAACTAGCCAATCACAAGCAGGCTATGAACCTAAGCTCAGCCAATCAGAGCAGGGGGTGGGGCCTGCTGCCTTAGGAATAAACTATATACAATTTACCCTATCCAAACTAGCCAATCACTAGCAGGCTATGAACCTGAGCTCAGCCAATCAGAGCAGGGGGTGGGGCCTGCTGCCTTAGGGATAAACTATATAAGTACAATTTACCCTACCCAAACTAGCCAATCACAAGCAGGCTATGAACCTGAGCTCAGCCAATCAGAGCAGGGGGTGGGGCCTGCTGCTTTAGGGATAAACTATATAAGTACAATTTACCCTACCCAAACTAGCCAATCACAAGCAGGCTATGAACCTGAGCTCAGCCAATCAGAGCAGGGGGTGGGGCCTGCTGCCTTAGGGATAAACTAGGTAAAGACATTTCACCCTATTCAAACTAGCCAATCGCAAGCAGATTGTGTACCTGGGCTCAACCAATCTGAACACAGGGGTGGGGCCTGTTGAGTGAGGGACAACCTATATATATTTTACCCTATTTACATCGGCCAAACGCAAGCGGATTGTGAGCCTGAGCCCAGCCAATCAGAGTAGAGGGGTGGGGCCTGCTGCAATAGGGCTAGCCTATGCAAACACACTTTACCCTCTCCAAACCAACCAATCATAAGCAGATTGTGAAGCTGAGCTCAGCCAATCTGAGCAGAAGGGTGGAGCCTGCTTCGTGAGGGAGAACCTATGTAACTACATTTCACCCTCTCCAAACTAGCCAATGGCAAGCAGGTTGTGAGCCTGGGCTCAGCTAATCAGAGCAGAGGGGTAAACCAGGGATGTCAAAGGTTTGCTAGAGAAGGGGAAGATGATGATAGCCTAGATTGTATTGCACAGGGAATCTGAGTGGGAATGAATGTTGAGCAGGGCTGTCCATGATCTGCAGTTAAAAAAAAAAAAATCTACTTATATTTCTAGACGCAGTAAAGAGTCAAGACAGTGGTTCATAGCCAGGCACCGGTGGCCCACACCTGTCAGCCCAGCCACTCAGGAGGCTGAGATCTGAGGATCGTGGTTCGAGGCCAGCCCAGGCAGGAAAGTCCCTGAGACTCTTATCTCCAATGACCCACCAGAAAACAGGAAGTGGCACCACAGATGGTTCAAAGTGGTAGAGTACTAGCAGCCTTGAGCAAAAGAGCTCAGGGACAGCACCCAGGTCCTGAGTTCAAGCCCCATGACCAGCCAAAAGAAAAAAGAAAAATGTGTTCCTTGCCAGTCGATTCCCTGCTTTGTAAATTCTATTCCAGGTGTTCTTTTCCCTTCCAGATCTCTGTGTAGGTAGCAATGCTTAAGTAATCAGTAACGGTGTTCATCTCTCCGTTTTTATTTATTTTTTTTTCTTTTAGGCTCATTTCTATAGTTCCTCCTGTAATTATGCTTGCCTTACGGAGAATGGTTAAAAATGTACCTGCAGCAAGAGCTTGAAAAAGCAAGGTAAATGCTTGATTGGCTGCAATTAGGGGTTTCCTGAAAATAAATGCTGGGTTGACAGTGTGTGCTTTTCATCACGAAGCATGAGCAGAGGTGAGGGGCATCGCATTTGGCATTTGTTCTGTTTTTCTTCCTTCTTTCAAAACGACCAAATGTAGAAAAGTCATCAAAAATGGTTCTGCCTAGAGAGCGCTACTTTTAACAGATTCAGTCCTTAATGGTGTCTTCCAATCCTTTTTCTTTATGGGTAGAACCAGGCAGATTTTATTTATTTATTTATGCCAGTCCTGGGGCTTGAACTCAGTGCCTGGGAACTGTCTCTGACTCCTTTTGCTCAAGGCTGGTGCTCCACCACTTGAGCCAAAGCACTATTTCTGGCTTTTTCTGTGTATGTGGTACTGAGGAATCGAACTCAGGGCTTCATATATGCTGGGCAAGCACTCTACCACTAAGCCACATTCCCAGCCCCCAAACCTTATGATTATATAAAATAGACATTTTAGGTGATCTCTACCTAAATGGATATATTATATATGATCTCTATCTATGAGATATATTACATTATATAAACCTATAAGATATGTATCTGTCTAGAATATACTATATTATATACCTATATCTGATCTCTATAATAGATACATTTACATGTGTATTCCTAGACATATATGTGTGTATATATACATATATATATATATATATATATATATATATATATATATATATATATATACACATTTGTATATCCTGCTGGGAACCAGTGGCTCACACCTGTCATTTTGGCTACTCAAGAGACAGATCTGAAGAGCTCTTTTGTTCTAGGCTGGTACTCTACCACTTGAGCCACAGCACCACTTCCGGTTTTCTACAGAAATAGTCTCACAGACTTGCCTGCCCGGGCTGGCTTTGAACTGAGATCCTCCGAATCTCAGCCTCCTGAGAAGCTGGAAAGACAGATGTGAACCACCAGTGCCAAGCCTCCTTGTATTTTTTTAATCCAACTGTAAATACACCTGCAAGCAGAATTCCTAAGCAGAGCAACTACTCTATTTCTCTCCGAAGTCATTAAAATTGATTGAACCCTCCCACTCGGAGTTTATAAAATGATGGTTTTCCCCACATCACCTGAATGTAGTATCTCATTAAACTTTCAGATCCTTTCCGATCGGCACAGGAGAATTGGTATTTTGATAGGAACACGTCTTTTCCTTCCTTACAAAGGAGATGAAGGATATTCACATATAATCGGAGCTGTGGATGTTCTTTCTCCCGGAGACATCTGTTTGTATCCTACAGTTCCTTTTTTTTTTTCTTTTTCCTAATGTGTTTTAGTAAATTGTTTTGTACTGGTTTATAAGAACTCTTTGCAGTCATTCTTCAGGAAATTGACCAAGATGCCCGGCTTCTCAGACATGATCTCTGGAAGAGATCACACCTGTCATCCCAGCTACTCAGGAGGCTGCGATGTGGAGGATCGTGGTTCAAAGCCAGCCCTGGGCACAAAAGTCTGGAAGACTCTTATCTCCAAGGAACCACTAGAAAATAGAAGTGGTGTCACCGATGAATCCAGGTGGTCGAAGGCTGGCCTTGAAGCAGAAGCAGCTCAGGGGCAGCGCCCAGGGCCTGAGTTCAAGCCCCAGGACTGGCCTAAGAATAAAAATGAAAACAGATACATAGAACTCCAAGGCCTGGGGGGCTTCACAGGGATGGAGTTGGGCTTACAAAGGCATCTTCTCCCTCACCTCTGCCATCCACCCAGCCCTGCCCAGGAGACTCAATTAACTAATGGGAGTGCAAGCAGGGGAAGGGGGGGGGGAGGAGAAAAGGTGCATTAGCCTGTTGCCATGGGAACCGCCCCGCCCACCGCATTTCCCTATTCAGTGGCTTTGTGCAAGCCACATTAGCAGCGGGGCCAGGGGAGGTTTTAGCAGCCAGGGATTTTGAAAGGTGCTGGGCTGGGGAGGAGGGGGACACGCCTGTGGAGTTTTGTCTGCCCAGCTACCAGCTTCTGGGGCCACGCCATTTGGTGGAGACATGGAAGGGGGGGTGGGGAGGGAGTGGGGGGGGGGTGGGCAGGGCTGTGGTTTGGAGTTGTACCATCCTTGAGAGAAAAGAAGCAGCCAAAGAGAAGCGGGGCCTGGCCCTGAGGCTGAGATCTGAGGATCGGGGGTTCAAAGCCAGCCCCGGGGTGGGGTGGGGGGAGGCAGGAAAGTCCATCATTGCGACTCTGATCTCCAAGGAACCACCAGGAAAGCGGAAGTGGCGCTGAGGCCGTGAGTTCGAGCCCCAGGACTGACCCAATGAAAATAGAAGTCCATGAGACCGTGTTCCCTCCAAGGAGAGGGAGGGGGGGGTCCAGGGCTGCGGGCCCCACGGCGCACGCTTTCCCCTCCCCCACCAAATCCAAACCCAAAAATGTACAGCAGGATTTTGTGGTTTTAGGCCCGAGATCGGGGCTGGAGCGGGCCCGATCCCGCACGGCTCCCGCACGGTTCCCGCACGGCTCTCTGCTGCCCTCCAGAGGCCAGACTGGGAAAAACCGACCGGGAAGAACCCCCCGCGAGCCGGCTTTCCCGCGCCTCAGGAGGCTGCGACCGTGAGGATCGCGGTTCGAGGCCAGCCCCGGGCAGGAAACGTCCCTGAGACTCAGGGGACGGCGCCCAGGCCGGGAATTCCAGCCCCCAGGCCGCGCGCACGCGCACGCACGCACGCACGCACGCAGACGCACGCGAGCGCCGCCGCCCCCCCCATCACCTAGACAACAGTCCCCGCCTTCCCTCCCTCCACGGGGAAGGGGCGGGACCTCGGCCCGCGAGACCTTCCCGGAAGTGACGTCGCAGTGTCAACATGCAAGATGGCGGCCCATCACCGGCAGAACACGGCCGGGCGGAGGAAAGTGCAGGTACGGGAGCGGGGGGGGCTCCTCCACCCCCCGGGACGCCGCTCGCAGGCCGGGGGCCGCCGGGGCCGGGCGCGGCGTGGCGTGGGGAGGGATGGCGGAGGGAGGGGGCGGCCGGGGCGGAGCGCGGGCGGGCGGGCGGCGAGGGGAGGGGCCGCGGCGCTAACGGACGGGGAAGGCGCGGGGCCGCGGGCTGGGCCGCGCGGGGAGGCCGCGGCGCCAGCGGCCTGCGGGGGGCGGGGCCCGGGGAGCTGGGCGGGGCCAGGCGGGCTGGGGGCGGGGCCCGCCGGCGGGGCGGGGCCAGAGGGAACGGCTGAAAGTGATGGGGGCGGGGCCCAGGGGAGCTGGGCGGGGCTAGCCGGCGGGGCGGGGCCAGAGGGAACGGCTGAAAGCGACTGGGGCGGGGCCCAGGCGGGCTGGGGGCGGGGCCAGAGGGAATGGCTGAAAGTGATGGGGGCGGGGCCCAAGGGAGCTGGGCGGGGCTAGCCGGCGGGGCGGGGCCAGTCGGCGGGGCGGGGCCAGAGGGAACAGCTGAAAGCGACTGGGGGCAGGGGCCCAGGGGAGCTGGGCGGGGCCAGGCGGGCTGGGGGCGGGGCCAGAGGGAACGGCTGAAAGCGACTGGGGGCGGGGCCCAGGGGAGCTGGGCGGGGCCAGGCGGGCTGGGGGCGGGGCTAGCCGGCGGGGCGGGGCCAGAGGGAATGGCTGAAAGCGACTGGGGGCGGGGCCCAGGGGAGCTGGGCGGGGCTAGGCGGGCTGGGGCGGGGCCAGAGGGAACGGCTGAAAGCTGCTGGGGACGGGGCGAGGTCAAAGGGGCGGGGCTGAGGCGGGCTGGGGGCGGGGCTAGCCGGCGGGGCGAGAGGGAACGGCTGAAAGCGACTGGGGGCGGGGGCCCAGGGGAGCTAGGTGGGGGCGGGGCTAATCGGCGGGGCGGGGCCAGAAGGAACGGCTGAAAGCTGCTGGGGGCGGGGCGAAGTCGAAGGGGCGGGGCGGAGGCGGGCTGGGGGCAGGGCTAGCCGACCTGGTGAGAGGGAACGGCTGAAAGAGACTGTGGGGGGGGGGGCGAGGTCGAGGGGGCGGGGCTGAGGACTGTCGTGGGCCGGGCTTGAGATAGCGGCTGAAAGCGGTGGTGGGCGAGGGGAAGGGGCGGCGCTGAGGACGAGGACAGCTGGGGGCGGGGCTAGATTACAGGGCGGGGACTACATAGAAGGGGCGGGCGGGGTGGAGGGGCGTGGCGAGAGGTAGCTGGGGGCAAGGGAAAGGGACGGACGGCACTGAGGAGGAGGACAGCTGGGGGCGGGGATAGATTACAGGGCGGGGGCTACATAGAAGGGGCGGGGCTGAGGGCGATCGGGGGCGGGGCGAGGTGGAGGGGCGTGGCGAGAGGTAGCTGGGAGCCAGGGGAACGGGGCGGGATTGAGGGCAATCGGGCGGGGCTGTTATGGGGTGGGGCTGAGAGCCACAGGGCAGGGACTATGAAGGGGCGGGGCTGAGGGCGATCAGGGGCGGGGCGAGGTGGAGGGGCGTGGCGAGAGGTAGCTGAGAGCGAATGTGGAGGAGCGAGGGGAACGGGGCGTGGCTGAGGGCGATCAGGGGCGGGGCGGGGCTGTGGGTGGGGCTGAGCCACGGGGCGGGGCTAGGTAGAGGGGCGGGGCGATGTAGGGGCTGACACGGACTGCTGTGGGCGGGGACCAGGTGGGAGGGGCGGGGCCTGGCACCCGGGTTCCGGTTCCGAGTTACCTCCTGCGCCCCTGTCCTGGGAATGGGGCAGACGTGAGCCACCCCTGCCCGGCTTCAGAGTAGGTTTTGAAAGTGAACCATGGAAGGGGCATGAAACTATTTATGGCGGGTAGAGAAGGACTTGCTTCACAACCGACTTTTGAATGAGAATGACTTTTGAATGAGTTTATCTGGCTGAAGAGCCTTCCAGAACCTGCCAGGGCTCCTGGCTTGGAAGGTGTTTGCCCTAGGGGGGAAAGATGAAATCAAACCAGGCGTCCATGGCTCAGGCCTGTCATCCCAGCTTCTCAGGAGGCTGAGACCTAGAGGATCACAGTTCAAAGCCAGCCCAGGCAGGGAAGTCCATGAGACTCTTTATCTCCAATTAACTGTCTCCCTCCCCCCCAAAAAAGCCAGAAGTGGTGCTGTGTGGCTCAAGTGGTAAAGCACTAGCCTTGAGCAAAAAAGCTCAGGGACAGCGCCCAAGTCCATGAGTTCAAGCCTGGGTACCAGCACAAAAACAACATTTTCCCTTAGAACTGGCCACTTGGTGTGGGCTACGCATGATCATCACTTGGCTTATAGCTTCATTTAAAAAAATATATGATCCTGTGTGTGTGTGTGTGTGTGTGTGTGTGTGTGTGTGTGTGTGTGTGTGTGTGTGTGTGTGTGTGTGTGTGTGTGTGTGTGGCAGGTTTCCTATGTCATTCGCGATGAAGTGGAGAAATACAACCGCAACGGTGTGAACGCCCTGCAGTTGGACCCTGCGCTCAATCGACTTTTCACAGCCGGCCGAGACTCTATCATAAGAATATGGAGTGTCAATCAACACAAGGTGAGGCCTTTGCCAACGTGCTTTTTGACTTCTGCGTGAGTCTACCATAACCTCTCCAAGCACTGAGCTTTTGTGTTCAAGGCTAGCACTCTACCACTTGAGCCCCAGTGGCACTTTTGGCTTTTTGTGGTTTTAGTTTTGGTGCTTCATTGGAGATAAGACCCTCCCAGGGACTTTCCTGCTTGGGCTGGCTTTGAACCACGATCCTCTAGCTCTCAGCCTCCTGAATAGCTAGGATGACAGGCATGAGCCACCAGTGCCCAGTATTTGTTTTGCTACACCCTAAAAAGACATTGCCTCCAGAGTTCTATAAGCCTCAGAGAAAGACTAAACCATCCCAACGAGAGTTTCAGAAATACTTTAACTAAAGCAAGATCTCTATGCATAAAAATGTGCTTTGCTTAAGATCTCTTTTCCATAAAGGAGCAAGGATATTATGATCCCGGGTAGGTGCGTGGCCAAACACACACATACACACACACAGTGATTTGGGCTCCCAACAAAACCCTACAGCCTGCTTACATTGAATATAAAGATAGTGATAATACAAGGATAATAATATAAGATTAAAAGTCTTCTTAAAACACACAACAGAACTTAGATATGTGAAAATCGTCACGCAAGGGAGAATTCTTGGAGCATTTGGTTTGAATGTCTGTATTCTGGGTGATGTGGAAAAGAACAGGTAAGCCAAAGGGATACTTAATGAGCACGAAGTTAGGTGACGATACATACCCTGACCCTTTCATCATGTCTACTAGAATCTGAATTCTCATTTAACCACCCCCACTCCATGCCCTACCCCCAAGAGCTCTCATGACTTATTTTCATTAGGTGGCAGAACCAGCCCCAAAAAATCCACAATTAAAATGAGCAAGGAACCTGGCCCCTTTGGAGGCTGAGATTTGAGGATCACAGTTCGAAGCCAGCCAGGCCAGGAAAGTCCATGAGACTCATTCTCATCTCCAATAAACCAGCAAAAAAAAAAAAAAAAAAGACCCTGATTAGCTTTAACTCTTGGTGCTAGCCCTTGTGTTTTTCAGTTTCTCTTTAGCAAATTGCTCTACAAGCTTAATAATGTCCTGGGCAGGAAAAGGTATTTTCCTTAGCAGAGTTGCTACATGAAGCTTTGTATCTGGTCTTTATATTTTGAGGCAGGTCCTAGGACTTGAACTCAAGGCCTGGGCACTGCCCTTTAGCTTTTTTTCTCCTTCAAGGCTGGTATTCTGCCACTTAAACTGCCACATGAAGTGTCTAAATTAATTTTGGTTCCGAAGGCTTTAAATTCTTTTTTTTTTGGGTCCGGTCATGGGGCCTGAACTCTGGGCCTGGGCGCTGTCCCTCAGCTCTTCAGCTCAAGGCTAGCACTCTACCACTTGAGCCACAGCACCACTTCTGACTTTTTTCTTTTTGCTTATGTGGTGCTGAGGAGTCGAACCCAGGGCCTCAGGCATGCAAGGCAAGCGCTCTACCACTGAGCCACCTTCCCAGCCCATGGCTTTAAATTCTTTAAGTTGGGCACCCGTGGCTCACGCCTGTCAGACTAGTTACTCAGAAGGCAGAGATCTGGAGGCTTGCAGTTCGAAGCCAGCCCAGGCTGACAAATCTAAGAGACTCTTGTATCCGATTAACCAGCAAAAACCTAGACATGGAGGTGTGGTTCAAGGGGTAGAGCACCAGCCTTGAGAAAAAAAAGCTAAGGAACAGCTCCCAGATCCCAATACTAAAAACAAAAACCTGTCATCAGGGGCTGAGTAGGTGGCTCAGTGGTAGAGCTCTTGCCTTGCATGCATGAGGCCCTGGGTTCAATTCCTCAGCACCACATAAGCAGAAAAAAAAAAAACAAACAGAAGTGGTGCTGTGGATCAAGTGGTAGCGCACTCGCCTTGAGCTGAAGAGCTGAGGGACAGTGCCCAGGCCCAGAGTTCAGACCCCAGGACCGGACCCAAAAACCTGTCATCTTTTTGTTAAAATTCTACCCTGAAGGTAGTTTCCATTTTTCAGAACAGTATGCTACTTAGTAGCATAATCTGTAAGTGTAACCTGTACTTTAATTCTATTTATTACAGCTCTGTTTACCGTTGCTTGTATTTGCATTTTTTCCCCTCTAGTACAGCTTTGCCATTTCCTTTTTTTTCCAGCAAGACCCATATATAGCATCAATGGAGCACCACACCGATTGGGTAAATGACGCTGTGCTGTGCTGTAACGGGAAAACCTGTGAGTAGTAGTGAGCCTTCATATGCTTTTATTATTTTTTAGTGTGTGGGTCCTGGGGTTTGAACTCAGGCCCTTGGGCGCTGTCTCTGAGCTCTTCAGCTCAAGGCTGGCGCTCTCCCACTCTGAGCCACAGCACCACTTCTGGTTTTCTGGTGATTCACTAGAGATCAGAATCCCAGGGACTTTCCTGGCCTGGCTGGCTTCCAATCACGATCCTCCAGATCTCAGCCTCCTGAGGTAGCTGGGATGACAGGTGTGAGGTGCACCACCAGCCCAGAGAAGAAAGTTTTTGGATCAGATCAGTTGGAGGCTCAAATGGATAGAACCCTTGCCCATCACAAGATTTTGGGTTCACATCTCAGTACTGCCAAAGAAAATATATTGCGCCTACACTTGGAACATTAACAAAGTTTGCTGTCTGCTTGAAAATGTGTGTGTGTGCGTGCATGCATGCGTGTGTGTATGTGTTTGAGGCAATATACAAAACTACTAGAAAATACCTTTAAGACCGTGCATTAGCAGGGCGCTGGTGGCTCACGCCTGTCATCCTAGCTACTCAGGAGGCTAAGATCTGAGGATCGAGGTTCAAAACCAGCCCGGGCAGGAAAGACCGTGAGACTCCTATCTCCAATAAACCACCAGAAAACCAGAAGTGGCGCCGTGGCTCAAGTGGTAGAGTGCTCGCCTTGAACTGAAGAGCTGAGGGACAGCGCCCAGGCCCAGAGTTCAAGCCCCACGACCGACAAAAAAGGAAAAAAAAAGTTGCCTTAACCTTCAGCTCAACTAATTTTTAAGCCATTGTAATTCAAGCTCTTTGCCTGTCCTCAGTAATATCCGCTTCGTCCGACACCACCGTGAAAGTGTGGAACGCGCACAAGGGCTTTTGCATGTCCACGTTACGCACACACAAGGTAAGGCAGCCGTCTGGCCAGGTGCGGCGCATGCGCGGGGTGCTGGCCTCCACAGTGGTGGGTGAAGCTCACGTTCCAGGAGATCACAGAGTGCCAGTTGTGTTGCAGGATTACGTGAAGGCCCTGGCGTACGCCAAGGACAAGGAGTTGGTAGCCTCGGCCGGATTGGACAGACAAATATTCCTTTGGGATGTGAATACTCTCACCGCTCTAACCGCCTCAAATAATACTGTCACAAGTAAGGCGCTGGGTTTTGTTCATTGCTTTGTTTTGTTTGGTGCTGGTCCTGGGGCTTGGGATTGCCCTGGGCTCGTCCCTGAGCTTTTCTGCTCATGGCTGGTGCTCTACCACTGGAGTCACAGTGCCACTGGTGGCTTTTTTTTTTTGGTAATTCATTGGAGATAAAGAATCTCACGGACTGCACGCAGTTCTTTGATGAGTCCAGACAGGATGCTCACATTTTTTCCAGCCAGACGCCCCTGGCTCCTGCCTGCAGTCCCAGCTGCTCAGGAGGCTGAGATCTGGGGGATCAAGGTTCAAAGCCAGCCCAGGCAGGAATTCAAGACTATCCATGAGGTTCTTAATCTCCAGTGAGCTGCCAGAAAAAGCCCGAAGTGGCGCTGTGGCTCAAGTGGTCGAGCACCAGCCTTGAGCAAAAGAAGCTCAGAGACAGGGCTCAGGTCCTAAGTTCAAGCCCCAGCACTGGCCAAAAAAAAAAAAAAAAGAATAATTAAACTGGTCATTTGTGCTTACTCTTTAGCAGACAGCCGGGAGATTTGATTAATACTCAGCTCTGTGTCTCCTCCACAGCTTCTTCTTTGAGTGGGAACAAAGATTCCATCTACAGCCTGGCCATGAACCAGCTGGGCACCATCATCGTGTCGGGGTCCACGGAGAAGGTGAGGGGGCGCGGGAGAGGGCGTGGGCCGGAGAGGATGGAGAAGCCAAGAAGGCTGGGTGCATGTGCAACTTAGACAGGAGCCGGTGCTGGGCACGGCAGTGCATGCGCGTAGTCCCGGCACCCCAGGGACTAAGCCTTGGGAGTCGCTGCAGTCTACGCGCTTGAGACCCAGTGATATCCCACCTGAAAGAGAAAACAAAAAGACGGGATGGAGGCATTGTTCAGGTCATACAGCGCCCTGGCCGGTGAGCAAAAGCACGCCTCAGATCCCAAGTGCAAGTCCTGATCTTGGACTCCCCAAAAAAGTGTGTGCACGTGTGCGCACGCGTGCGTGTGAGCGTGTGTGTGAGCGTGTGTGTGCGCGCGCATCCCAGCACCGGGGTTTGAACTGGGAGCCTCGCGTGCTCACTTGGCTCAAGTTGGCACTCCCGTTTGAAGCACGCCTCCGTCCCCAGCCCTTTTGGGGGGGCGGTTATTTCGGGGGTTAGGAGTGCTCATGGCCCTCGTGGCTGGGACGGCAGCCGTGAGCCACCACCTCCAGCTCACCTGTTGAAATGAGAGCGTCCTGTGGGTTTCGCCCAGGCTGGCCTCTCATTTCAGCCCTCCCAGCCTCTGCCTCCCAAGTCAGCCAGGGTGGCAGGCGGCCTCGAGCCGCGCCCCCCATCGGCGTGGGATGGGTCTCATTCGCCTGAGGAGCGCGTGGGGTGCGTGACACTGCGTTCGCATCCCGCAGGTTTTGCGGGTGTGGGACCCGAGGACCTGCGCGAAGCTGATGAAGCTCAAGGGCCACACGGACAATGTGAAGGCATTGCTGCTGAACCGGGATGGCACCCAGGTACCCGGCCCCTGCGCCCGCCACGCCCCCTGCGACACGCCCCGCCACGCCCCCTGCGACACGCCACGCCACGCCCCCTGCGATACGACACGCCCCATGCGTCACGCCACGCCCCATGCGTCACGCCCCGCCCCCTGAGCCATGCCCCATGCGCCACGCCACGCCCCATGCGCCACGCCACGCCCCCTGTGCCCACCCCACCCCCTGCGCCACGCCATGCCACGCCCCATGCACCCGCCACGCCCCCTACGCCACGCCACGCCCCCTGCGCCTGCCACGCCCCGCTCCATGCGCCCACCACGCCACGCCCCCTGCACCACGTCACGTCCCATGCGCCATGCCTCGCCCCATGCGCTCCGCCCCCTGCGCCCCGCCCCGCCCCCTGCTCTAAAACCAAGGAGAACGCAGAAAGTGATCCGCACTTTAAAACGCTTCTGTTTGCATCCCTTTTTGTGGGTGAGGGGGTGGTGGCAGCGCAGTTCTGGGGCTTGAACTCAACCTGGGCACTATCTCTGAGACTCTTTGTGCTCAAGTCTGGCGCTCTACCACTTTGAGCCATATATGGCGCCACTTGCGGGTTTTCGGGTGGTTCACTGGTGATGAGTCTCACGGAATTTCCTGCCCAGGCTGGCTTCGAACCTTGATCCTCCAGATCGGAGTGTCCTGAGTAGCTGGGATGACAGGCGTGAGCTCCAGCACGTGGCTGCAATTTACATTTTCCACAAGTTCTCGGGGGCTGCTGCCCGCCAGAACCTCTGCTCCCTTCGCCTAACCTGTTTTCAAACTCTTCCTCCAGCCGGGCGCTGGGGCTCCTGCCTGTCATCCCCAGCTACTCAGAGGCTGAGATCTGAGGATCCCAGTTCTAAGCCGGCCTAGGCAGGAAAGCCCCTGAGACTCATTTCCCGAATAGCCACCAAAAAGCCAGAAGTGGAGGTATCGTGGCCCAAGTGGCAGAGCGCCAGCTTTGAGTGCAAAAGCTCAGGGATGGTGCCCGGGCTTGAGTTCAGGCGGCGTGTGACCCCTGTCGTCTGTCTGCAGTGTCTGTCTGGCAGCTCCGACGGAACAATCCGCCTGTGGTCGCTGGGCCAGCAGAGATGCATCGCCACGTACCGCGTCCACGACGAAGGCGTCTGGGCCCTGCAAGTGAACGAGGCCTTCACGCACGTGTACTCGGGTGGGCGCGACCGCAAGATCTACTGCACGGACCTGAGAAACCCCGACATCCGCGTGCTGATCTGCGAAGAAAAAGCTCCTGTGCTCAAGGCACGTTCCGAGTTCCCACTCGATCACCCTGCGGGCCACACACTGCGGCGTTCATCTCCAAGCACAAGGGATACGTGTGGACGCTGGGGGCTCACGCCTGCCATCCCAGCTACTTCAGGAGGCTGAGATCTGGAGGATCGCAATTGAAGGCCAGCCCCGGGCAGAAAAGTCCATGAGAATTCTCATCTCCAATGAACCAGCAGAAACTCAGAAGTGGTGCTGTGGCTCAAGTGGTAGAGCACCAGCCTTGAGCAAAAAGAGCTCAGGGAACAGTGCCTAGACCCTGAGTTCAAGCCCCAGCACAAAAGTAATAACTAGAAGAGCAAAAAGCCCTTGATCCTTTTTAACTCTATTCACTTAGGTCCCTCATGCTAACTGTACTTGAAAATAACTTTGGGTCTGGCCTGGCATGGTGGCACACACCTGTAATCCCAGCTCTTTAGGAGA
This sequence comes from Dipodomys merriami, assembly GCF_024711535.1. NCBI lineage: Eukaryota > Metazoa > Chordata > Mammalia > Rodentia > Heteromyidae > Dipodomys > Dipodomys merriami. The sequence continues at coordinate 48,008 of NW_027202549.1, forward strand.
CTGAGGCCGGAGGGTCGCAAATGGGAGCCAGCCCACTCAGTGGGTCCCTGTCAGAAAACCACACAAATAAAAGGGCTTGGATGTTGTTCTGTATGAGGCGTCCAGTACCAGCAAGACACAAACTCCAGGCCACCGTGTTTGTTGCAGAGTTGTTCTATTAAGCTTTTATGGGACTGTAGATTCCTTCAGGAGAGAGATACCTTCTTTTTTCTCTTTTGGTCAGTCCTGGGGTTTGAACTCAGGACCTGGGCGCCATCCCTGAGCTTCTCTGTGCTCAGGGACGAGCACTCTACCACTTGAGCCACAGCACCACTTCCAACATTTTTGGTGGTTCGTTGGAGATAAGAGTCTCATGCGCTTTCCTGCCCAGGCTGGCTCTGAACCGCGATCCTCCAGATCTCAACCTCCTGAGTAGTAGCCGAGATGTCAGGCATGAGCCACCGGCACCTGGCTTGTAGCCTTACCTTTTCACACCATCCTGATTCACTCTTCACCGTACCATTGCTAGGAAAAAAGGGTGAATAATAGTAAGTGTATTAGTAATAATAATAATGGCAAAATACAGAGCCAGGCCTGGCTCTTCCCCAGAGCCAGCCCTCCACAAAGCATCGATAGCATCTTCTATTTCAGATGGAGCTGGACAGATCCGCCGACCCGCCCCCTGCCGTCTGGGTGGCCACAACGAAGTCTACAGTGAACAAATGGGTACGTGAGCCACGGAGCTGCTGGCCAGGTTTGGGGGTGTGTTGCTCCTTTTGATATTTTGTGCCGGAACTGGGGCTCAAACTTCAGGGCCTTATGCTCCAGCGCTTGACATTCTTGTTCCCGGCAGGTGCTCTACCACGTGAGCCACGCCTCCGGTCTGGTGTTTTGCCACCTGCATTGCCATTTTCTCCTCTTTCTTTCCCCGTCTTCTTTCCTGGACAGCAAGGCAAAGCTCAGTGAGAAAGAGACAGTTAAGTGACTGTCTTGTTTTTCCCCACAGACGCTGAAAGGCATCCACAATTTCCGAGCCTCGGGCGACTACGACAATGACTGCACACACCCCATCACGCCCCTGTGCACCCAGCCCGACCAGACCCTCAAAGGTGCGGACGACACGCTCGCAGCCCCACTGCCGTGCTGGGACTTGAACTCAGGCCTGAGCCTCCCTGTGCTCAAGGCTGGCGCTCTACCACTTGAGCCACAGCTCCGTTTCCGGCTTTTTTTTTTTGCCCATTCATGGGAGATAAAAGGGGCTCACAGACTTTTCTTGCCCAGGTTGGCTTTGAACTGCGATCCTCAGATCTCAGTCCTCTGAGTAGCTAGGTAGGATTACAGCACCGGGCTGGGGTTGTGGTTCTTTGGATTGCAATTGTTGGTTATTTTTGAATAATTATTAGTTATGAGGTTAATTGCAGTTATTAAGGAATTGACAGCGGTAACGGTGGCCTCGCATTCGATGCAATTATGCTGTTAACAAAAGGGTTTTAGTACGAGGAAAAGACCTCAAAATTAAGCCAGGCATCAGAGGCTCACGGCTGTCATCCTAGCTACTCCAGAGGCTGAGATCTGAGGATCAGGGTTCAAAGCCAGCCCTGGGGCAGGAAAGGCCATGTGACTTACCGCCAGCGAACCAGCAAAAAGCTGGAAACGGTGGTAGGCGCGCCAGCCTTGAGCCCAAAAGCTCGGCCTTGCTGACCATGTCTCCATTTCACCCACAGGGGGCGCTAGCATCATTCAGTGCCACATTCTGAATGATAAGCGGCACATATTGACCAAAGACACCAACAATAACGTGGCCTTCTGGGATGTCCTGAAGGCAAGTATCTTGGGGTACTTGCTTATTTCTCCTTTCTATACATGACCCTAAAGACTTGTGATCATGCCTTATTTGGGGTGAGATTTTATGTGAATGCTAAATAAGACTGTGTGTGTGTGTGTGTCCCTTGACTTTTTTTTCCTCGAAGCTGGTTTCTATTTTAACTTGTGTTAAGGACTGGGAAGGTGGCTCAGTGGTAGAGTGCTCGCCTAGTAGCATTCCTCAGTATCACATAAACAGAAAAAGCCAGAAGTGGTGCTGTGGCTCAAGTGGTAGAGCACCAGCCTTGAGCAAAAGAAGCTAAGGGACAGTGCCCAGGCCCTGAGTTCAAGGCCCAATACAGAGAGAGAGACTTGTCAGTTGCTGCTTGGGCATTTGACTGACATTCTATTTAAGTGAGCACTTAGTATATTATTTCTTACTTGGAGATACATTCACCACCACCACTTTTTTTTTTTTTTTTTTTTTTTTGGCTGGTACCAAGGTTTGAACTCAGGGCCTCGAAGCACAGCTTTCTCAGCTGAGCAGCATGAGGTTTACTGATTGTTTTGGAGATGGAGTTTCAGGCTTGTCTCCTTGGGCTGGCCTCGAACCACAGTCCTCCGGATCTCAGCTAGGGTCTCAGGCGTAAGCCCCCAGTGACCAGTTTTTTCCCCTTTTGTGGGTTGTTTTTTTTTTTTCTTTTTGGTCGGTCATGGGGCTTGAACTCTGGGCCTGGGCGCTGTCCCTGTACTCTTTTTTTTTTTTTTTGTCGGTCATGGGGCTTGAACTCCGGGCCTGGGCGCTGTCCCTCAGCTCTTCAGCTCAAGGCGAGCGCTCTACCACTTGAGCTACAGCGCCACTTCCGGTTTTCTGGTGGTTTATTGGAGATAGGAGTCTCACGGTCTCTCCTGCCCGGGCTGGCTTTGAACCGCGATCCTCAGATCTCAGCCTCCTGAGTAGCTAGGATTACAGGCATGAGCCACCAGCGCCCAGCTGTCCCTGTACTCTTCAGCTCAAGGCGAGCGCTCTACCACTTGAGCTACAGCACCACTTCTGGTTTTTTGGATGGTTCATTGGAGATAGGAGTCTCACAGACTTTCCTGCCCAGGCTGGCTTTGAACCACCATCCTCAGATCTCAGCCTCCTGAGTAGCTAGGATGACAGGCGTGAGCCACCGTATATCAGTCTCAGCAAACTTATCTTTTCCTCTTCTTTATTTGGTTCCAGACCGTGACTCAAACTTAGTACCTGGTGCTTTTATTGCCTGGTGCTCTACCAACTGAGCCACACCTCCTACCCCAGCATCAGCCAAAAAAGAAAAAAAAGACTTGAGATGTTAAAGTCACAAAATTTTGAATCGCAGAGTAAGTCTGAAATGAACCGCTTTGTGTTGACATGATACTTGCCTTTTACATACAGGCATGTAAAGTTGAAGATCTGGGCAAAGTGGATTTTGAAGATGAAATTAAGAAGAGATTTAAAATGGTGTACGTGCCAAATTGGTTCTCAGTAGACTTAAAGACAGGGGTAAGTCAGTTGTCACTCTTCGTGTCTTTTTTTTTTTTTTTTTTTTGGGTCGGTGGTGGAGCTTGAACTCTGGGCCTGGGCGCTGTCCCTCAGCTCTTCAGCTCAAGGCAAGCGCTCCACCACTTGAGCCACAGCACCACTTCCAGTTTTGTGGTGGTTCATTGGAGATCAGAGTCTCACAGAAGTTTCCTGCCAGGGCTGGCTTTAAACTGTGATCCTTAGATCTCAGCCTCCTGAGCGCTGGGATTACAGGTGTGTGCCGCCGCTCCCAGCTTGACTCTTCTTCTGACAGATGCTGACCATTACTTTGGATGAGAGTGACTGCTTTGCTGCATGGGTATCCGCGAAAGATGCCGGCTTCAGCAGCCCTGATGGCTCGGATCCAAAGCGTAAGCTGTGTCTCTGCTTCTTTCTCCCAAGAGTACATGGATCTGTGTTACCCACAATTATGTACCTGATCTTCGTGATTGGCCCTTGAAATTTTCCATAATCTGTGGTCAGTAGGCTTCTGGAAAGAATATGCTAGGTAAGAAATAAGTATTCAGAGGGTTCAGCCATTTTAAGAGGCTTTTTGTAGAAGTGGACCTACCATGTTCCTTGCTGAGCATGGTGGTGGATGCCTGTAATCCCGGCCCTAAGAGGCAGAGGCAAGGGGAACTGGGAGTTCCAGGTCAGCCCGGGATACACAGCAAAACCCCGCCTTTAAAAAAGAAATAACAAGAAAAAACCTGGCACCTGACATGTGCAGAAACTTTGTATTGCTTTCTTCCACACCACAACCCGCCGACTGGCATTTCTGTTGTCTTCCCGCGTGGTAGTGAACCTGGGTGGGCTGCTGCTGCAGGCGCTCCTGGAGTGCTGGCCTCGGACACACGCGAACCCCGTGGATGAGGAGGAGAACGAGGTCAGCCACGGTGAGTGTGTCAGCACACACCAACGTGAAACTCACCCAGAGCCAAAGCGTGGCTCACGCCGGTAATCCCAGCTGCTCAGGGGAGGAAAAACGTTGGGAAAATAATCGGGCAAGCTTTGAAGCCTTTAGAGACGAAATGTGTATGGAGCCTTGTTTTTATTTTTTTATGCCAGTCCTGGGGCTTGAACTCAGGGCCTGGGCGCTGTCCCTGAGCCTCATTTTGCACAAAGCTGGCGCTCTACCACTTGAGTCACGGCGCCACTTCCGGCTTTTTCTGTGTCTGTGGTACTGAGGAATCAAACCCAGGGCTTCGTGCATGCTGGGCGAGCGCTCTACCACTGAGCTACACTCCCAGCCCCTGTTTATTTTTATGCCGATGCTGGCGCTTAGTCTTAGGACCTGGGCACTGTCCCTGACTTGGTGGTCCAAGACTCTCCCACTTGAGCCACACCTCCACTTAGAGTTTTCGGGGTTCCTTGGAGATGAGTGTCTCGTGATTTGTGTGCCCAGGCTGGCTGTGCACTGGGATCCTCAGGGCTCAGCCTCCTCAGTAGCTGAGATGACATGGGAGCCGCAGGCCGGGAGTCTGGGTGCTGCTGGTGTGCAGCGCGGGTGAGCGCTAACCCTCGCGGCCTCTGCTTGTAGTGAACGGGGAGCCGGAGGCCCGCGTGCAGAAGGGCAACGGGTATTTCCAGGTGCCGCCCCACACCCCGGTGATCTTCGGCGAGGCTGGAGGCCGCACCCTGTTCAGGTAGGGACAGGACCACGGCAAGTCCCAGCAGCCTGGCTAGAGCCCCCCACTTCTGCCCAAAAGCATCGGCCCAGACACATGGGAGAACGCGGGAAGGTAGAGAACTGGGGAGCCCCAAGATCGCCAGCCAAAGAAAAAGTTTGGCTCCTCTTTCTCCCTGCGGGAGTTAAGTCAGGAAGTCCTCCCTGGGGTTAGGATGAGCTAAGGCCCCGCCTCCAGCCAGCCCGGGTGGCCAGCATCCAATCAGGCCGGGCTGCGGGTGGGAAAAGCTACAGTGGACCGCTTCCCCGCGGCCAATCAGGCGGGAGGGGCGGGGCTGCGCGTGGGAACCGCTGTGGAGTGGACCACCTCCCCGCGGCCAATCAGGCGGGAGGGGCGGGGCTGAGCGTGGGAACCGCTGTGGAGTGGACCGCTTCCCCGCGGCCAATCAGGCGGGAGGGGCGGGGCTGAGCGTGGGAACCGCTGTGGAGTGGACCGCTTCCCCGCGGCCAATCAGGCGGGAGGGGCGGGGCTGAGCGTGGGAACCGCTACAGAGTGGACCGCTTCCCCGCGGCCAATCAGGCGGGAGGGGCGGGGCTGAGCGTGGGAACCGCTACAGAGTGGACCGCTTCCCCGCGGCCAATCAGGCGGGAGGGGCGGGGCTGAGTGGGAACCGCTGTGGCGGGGACCGCCTCCCCGCGGCCAATCAGGCGGGAGGGGCGGGCGGCACTGGCCTGGCCTCCGGTGGGCGCCAGCCCTGCTAGAGAGGGCTTTGTCTGGCGCGCCTCCAGGCCTGCGTTCCAGCCCTGAGCCAGGTACAAGGGACAGACAGCCGTGGGGTATAGTCAGGGGGTTAGCCTGTCTCCCGCGAGGCAGGTCACGTGGGCGGGCAGGCGGCGCCCTCTGACCCCCGCCTCCCGCCGGTCACTGCAGGCTGCTCTGCCGGGACTCGGGTGGCGAGACGGAGTCCATGCTGCTCAACGAGACGGTGCCGCAGTGGGTGATCGACATCACGGTGGATGTAAGCGCCCGCGCGGGCCGACGGGGGGGGGCGGGGGGGGGGGGGCCGGCCACATGGGCATGCGCACTCGGGCGCGGGGAGGGATTCTCGGTAAACCGCGCGCCGTGACAGCGCCTTCCGCGCCTCCAGACAACGGTGCTTTCCAACTTCTTGACGTTTCAGAAAAATATGCCCAAGTTCAACAAAATTCCTTTCTACCTCCAACCGCAAGCATCTTCGGGCGCGAAAACCTTAAAAAAGTAAGTAGCACCCCGCCGTCACCCCCAGCTCCTCGGGAGGCGGAGATCGGAGGATCGTGGTTCACAGCCAGCCCGGGCAGGAACGTCCGTGAGACTCTGATCTCCAATGAACTGCTCACAAAACTGCAAGTGGCGCTGTGGCTCAAGTGGTAGAGCGCCAGCCTTGAGCTGGAGAGCTGAGGGACAGCGCCCAGGCCCAGAGTTCAGGCCCCACGACCAACGACAAAAGAGAATAAAATCCAGAGGCTATTGTGTATTGGCTTCAGAAATAAGAACACAAGTGTGATCCCGTTTAGTTAGATAGAATTGATCTTGGCGGCTTTGTGCTGGTCTTCATGGTATGTCTGAGCTTTAGATGTTAACACCAAAGAAAAGTAATCCCGGACGAGAAGACAATATATATATTTAACATATTACACATATATGGCTTATGTATTTGTTATGTAAGTATGACGTGCATAAAATATGCATAAACGTTTTCCCTCACGTCCCCTGCGCCTTCGCCCCGCAGAGACCGGCTGTCAGCCAGCGACATGCTGCAGGTGCGCAAGATCATGGAGCACGTGTACGAGAAGATCATCAACCTGGACAGCGAGTCCCAGACCACCAGCTCATCCAACAACGAGAAGACGGCGGAGCAGGAGAAGGAGGAGGACCTCGCCGTGCTGGCCGAGGAGAAGATCGAGCTGCTGTGCCAGGACCAAGTGAGTGGGTGGAGCGTGCGTGAACGTTCGCACACGTGCCGGCTGCTCATGGCGCTGGGAGCCGGAGGATCGCGGCCGGAGACAAGCCCCCGGCAGGAGAGTCCATGAGACTCCTTGTAGCTCCGGGGAGCCAGCAAAAAGCCAAAGTGGCGCTGTGGATCGAGCGGTAGAGCACCATTCTTGAGCCAAAGGGCTTAGGGACAGCGCCCAGGTGCTGAGCTCCAGACCCCGGACTGGTGTGTGCATGTGCAGAGGCTCCTCCCGCCGTGTGGGGGCGGGGCCAGTGGAGGGGGCGGGGGGCTGGCGGGGGCGGGGCAGCAGAGGAGGGGCAGGGCCGGCGGGGGCGGGGCCAATGGGGGCGGAGCAGCAGAGACGTGGGGCGGGGCCGGCGGGGCGGGGCTGGCGGGGGCGGGGCAGCAGAGACGTGGGGCGGGACCAGCGGGGGCAGAGCAGCAGAGGCGCGGGGCGGGGCCAGCAGAGGGGGCGGGGGCCGGCGGGGGCGGGGCAGCAGAGGAGGGGCGGGGCCGGCGGGGGCGGGGCAGCAGAGGCGCGGGGCGGGGCCGGCGGAGGGGGCGGGGGCGGGGCCAGCAGAGGCGCGGGGCGGGGCTAGCGGGGGCGGGGCCAGCAGAGGCGCGGGGCGGGGCTAGCGGGGGCGGGGCAGCAGAGGCGCGGGGCGGGTCCGGCGGAGGGGGCGGGGGCGGAGCAGCAGAGGAGGGGCGGGGCCGGCGGAGGGGCGGGGCCCTGAGACGCTCTCCCGCGCGGCTGCGCAGGTGCTGGACCCGAACATGGACCTGCGCACGGTGAAGCACTTCGTGTGGAAGAGCGGGGGCGACCTCACGCTGCACTACCGTCAGAAGTGCGCCTGAGCCGGCCGCCGCCACAAGCCACGTGCAGGCGCCACGCGGGAGAAGCAGTGGCGGGGCCTCCGCGCGGGCGGCGCGGCCCGCGGAGCCGGCCTGCGGGGTTGGGCCCGCGCCACGCGCCACGCACGCGCAGCCCCGAGAACATTCCACGGCGGGCCTCCCCCTGCCGGGCGGCCCTGCCCAACGTTTGTCATAAAAGAGAAAATGCTCAAACCCGGCAGCCTGGGCGGTTCCTTCCTCGGCCCGCGGGGCGCGTGCGCGGGTGGGCGCGTGCCCGTGTCGCTGTGCGCATGCGCGCTGCTGGCTTCCACGCCGGGCGGGGTGGGGCGGGGGTGGGGAGGGGACGGCGCTATGCGGGTCCCCGAGGGCCCCCCCCCCGGCCGGGCCCCGCCCGCCGCCTCTCACTCGGGGCCCGGGCGCTGCCCCTCAGCTCTTCAGCTCAGGGCTGGCGCTCTACCGCTTGAGCCACAGCGCCATTTCCAGTTTTCTGGTGGTTCACTGGAGATCGGAGTCTCACGGACCTTCCCGCGCGGGCTGGCTTTGAACCGCGATCCTCGGATCCCAGCCTCCGGGTAGCTGGGGTGACGGGTGGAGCCGCCAGCCCCGGGCCGGGGTGGCCGCAACCGACCAGCAGCGACCCGGGGAGCCTGGCCCCACCCCAGCCGCTCCTTCCAGAAGGTTCCACCCGGCGGAATAAAAGCCTCGGCGCCACAGCCCCGCAGCGGCTCATGGTTTATTGTGGCCTCATCCTCATCCAGGCCCCTCCTCCCGGGAGCCAGAACCTTGGAGAACCTTCCAGCCTCTGCAGCCGGCCCGGGGCAGCCCAGAGCTGGACGGCAGCGGGGCGGGCCCCCCACGGCCTCCTTGCCCGTCTCGTGCTCCCCCCGATGGGGAGGGGGCCCCGGCCCCGGGGCACCCCAGAGCCCGCCACGGCCGGGCGGGGCCTCGCGGTCAGATCCCCCGCGGGGCGGCCTCCGCCTCCTCCTCCCCTTCCTCCTCCTCCTCCTCCTCCTCCGCCTGCGCCGCCAGCAGCTCGGCCGACAGCCCGTCCTCCGGGGAGGCCGCGGCCGTGAGGCTGTCGGGGAGGCTCAGCCGGGGCAGATCGGCCGGGGCCGCGGCGCCGGGGCTGTCCGGGAAGGAGACCTCGAACTCCGAGCCCGACCACGTGGCCTCGCCTGCAAGAAGGAAGGAAGGCGCCCGGGCTGCCGAGACCCGAGGGTCGCGGCTCAAAGCCAGCCCAGGGAGGAGAGGCCCCGAGACTCTGATCGCCCACCAACCACCAGAAAACCACAAGTGGCGCTGCGGTTCAAAGGGTAGAGCGCCAGCCCTGAGCTGAAGAGCGGAGGGGCAGCGCCCAGGCCCCGAGTTCAAGACCTACCACCGACAAAAGAGGCGGAGCATGGGCCAAGGGATGAGCAAGCCGTGAGTTCAAGGCCCAGTAATGGCACAAGAGTTAGACGCATGGGAATCAGGCCTCAAAAACCTGGGAGCATGGTGCTGAAGCCAGCAAAAACCCCCACCTGCCCAATACCACCACCCAGGGCTTTGTTTTTGTGGGTCCCAGGGCTCAAACTCGGCCTGGGCACTGTCCCTCGGCTCTTCAGCTCAAGGCCAGCGCTCTACCACTTGAGCCACAGCGCCACTTCCTGTTTTCTGGGTGGTTCATGGGAAATAAGAAGTCTCGTGGACTTTCCTGCCCGGGCTGGCTTTGAACCTGGAGCCTCAGATCTCAGCCTCCTGAGAAGCTGGGATGACAGGCGTGAGCCACCAGCGCCCAGCAAGCACCAGGCTTTGACAAGATGTGCTCCAACTTGGAAAGAGGCATTTGGGGGTCCCCCTATGGGAAATCGCTGCCACACAGCGAGTGGGGGGGGGGACACCAAGTTCAAGTCACTTACCTAGGCGCTCATGGGAGCTGCCACTGGAGCCCACGTCCTCCCGTCCCAAGGCTGGGGGAGAGACCCGGCCCGGCCCCACACCGGCTCGGCTGCTATCCAAGAGCGAGATGCCAGACACCTCCAAGAAGCCTGGGGGAGACGGACACAGCTGTTATTATTGACACCAGGTCCAGTGGGGTTCAACTCAGGACCTGGCTTGTCCCTGATTGTTTTGCTTTTTTTTAATCAAGGCTGGCGCCCTACCACTTGAACCACACCTCTACTTCCGGCTTTTTGCTGGTTCATTGGAGATAGTCTCGCGGGGACTTTCCTGCCCAGGCTGGTTTTGAACCGCGATCCTCCAGATCTCAGCCTCCTGGGGAGATGGGATGACAGGCGTAAGGCTCGGTCTCTGCCTGGTGGCCAGGCAGGCCTCTTGGCTGGAAGAACTCTCCGCCTTGTTCTGGAGAAATCCACCTGATCCCACCCCCAAGGAGGCTCCGACCCCCTCCTAGGGTCGGTGTGTGCAAAGGGCCTGTGATCTGAGTCCAGTTAGTTGTGCAACTAAAGTAACCTAACCTGTCATGCCTGGACTACAGGCGCTACCCCAGTGCCCGGCAGTGCTGCGTGAGACCAGCAAGGGGTCAATCAGACCCCTGAGCCTGTACCCCGCTTCAGGGCCGGGAATCCCAGTTGCCACCATGGGCTGACAGCTCACGCCTGTCACCCTGGCCACGCAGGAGGCTGAGATTGGAGGATCGCAGTTGGAGCGCGCCAGGGCGGGAAGGTCCCCGAGTCTCCTCTCCAGTGAACCCACCAGGAAACCGGAAGTGGTGCTGTGGCTCCCACAGCAGAGCGAAAGCGTTCAGGGACAGCACCCAGCCCCGAGTTCAAGCCCCACGGGTTCCGGGTGCCTCAGTTTCCTCCCCTGGAGGCCTGGCTCAGTACCTGGGTCCATGACTCTCTGTACTGGAGGTGGAGGCTGAAGAGGAATCTCCATGGAGCACGGGAGCACCCCCAGGTCCGGGGCGGCATGGCTGGGGCTCCCCGGGACGGGGGGCTGCTCCTCTGGGAAGAAGCCTGGGACCTGGAGCAGGGCCTGGGGACGTCAGGGAGAGAGGAGCGAAAGGACCAGCCGTTGGGAGCCGCCCAGGGTGAGGACCCCATCTCAATCACCCGACCGCTATGTGCAGGCCTTCCTGTAGTTCAGGACCATGACTGACTCGCAGCCCCCTTCCCCACAGCCTCCCCGGGGTCTCAGGAAGCGCTGCCTCCCGCCAGATGCCCGTGGCTCACGCCGGTCAGCCCACCCACTCGGGAGGCTGAGGTTTGGAGGATCGCGGTTCAAAGCCAGCTAGAGCAGGAAAGTGCATGAGACCCTCATCTCCAGTGAACCACCACCAGAAAAAGCCAGAAGTGGCGCTAGTCTTGAGTGGAAAAAGCTCAGGGATGGTGCCCAGGCCATGAGTTCAAGCCCCAGGATAGACATCAAAAAAAATTAAAAAATTAAAAGCTGGGGTGTCTGCTCCCCAAGCCTTCCAAAAACAGCTGTTAAGCTTTGTGTGCGGGTCCTGGGGCTTGAACTCAGGGCCTGGGCACTGTCTCAGCTGCTTTTTGTGCAAGGCTGGGTGCTCTACCACTTGAACCATAGCACCACCTCCAGCTTTTTCCTGTGGTTTATCGGAGATGAGCGTCTCACGGACTTTCCTGCCCTGGGCTGGCTATGAACTGCCATCCTCCAGATCTCAGCCTCCTGAGTAGCTGGGATGACAGGTGTGAGCTATGGCGCCGGGCTACAGGGCACAGATTTCCGGGCACGTCCGGGTGGTGTCGGGGCCTTCTGCGCATGGCAGACCTGGAGCAGCAGCCTCCCTTCCCCGCTGCTGCTGACCTCCTGGTAGTCGCTCTGGAGTGGGCGGGGCTCCGGGTCCGGAGCAGGTGGGGGTCCGGGCGGGGTGTCTGGAGGCGGGGCATGGTCCTGGGCTAGGGTACCCGGCGGCGGGGCATCAGGCGGCGGGGCTCTGGGCGGCTTCTTGGGGTGACTGGAGGGCTGAGTGGGGATCCGGTGCAGGTAGCCGTAGCCCACGCCACACCCTAGACTGAGGGGGGGGGGGGTAGGGGGGGAAGCGAAGGCTGGAGCATCTCACCTTACCCAGCCTCACCCAGCTCTCTAGAGTTCCACATAGTATCTCATCTAACCCCACAGTATCTCATCTAACCACACAGTATCTCATCTAACCACACAGTATCTCATCTAACTTCACAATATCTCATTTAACCACATATCTCATCTAATGAAACACCTAACAAAATATCTTATCTAACCAAGATCTAACCAAGTACCTCATCTAACGGAGGAGCTTAAGGAAGACTCTCACTCAGCCAAGTAGCTAACAAACTATCTCAGCTAACTAAATAGCCAACCAAATAGCTAACAGAGTATCTTAACAAAGTATCTCATCTGACTAAGTAACTAACAAAACAGCTCACCTGCAAACACAGGCCCTGCCCACCCGGCCTCAGGCAGGGCAGGAAAGGGGAAAGGAGGGAAGATGGAGGCGTGGCTCAAGTGGTAGAGCAGCAGCCTGGGGTTCAAGCTAAAGACAGAGCCCGAGGCCCTGAGTTCGAGTCTCAGTAGCGAGTGCAAGGAATGAATAGCAGCAGCAGGGCAAGGCACAGGGCCCACCCGCTCCACGGCCACCCCAAGTCCTCACCCCAGGCCTGCGAGTCCGGGACTACAGGCAGTACCTTCCTTCCCCGCCCCAGGCCGCGTTGGGCGTGACGGTGAGCTCGCGGCAGGCATCCCACTCGGAGTTGTACACCATGAGCTTGAGCGGCTTGCCCTCGTGGGACTCGATGAGCGAGAAGAAGTCCTCAGACTGCGTGGGGGGACAGGGAGACCCGAGCTGCAGCTCCCTGCCTCCCCAGACGTCCGCCCCACCCCGGGGGGCCCCCCTCACCTCCTGGAGGATCTGATCCGAGCCCACCACGTAGTCAGTGTAGGGACGCAGACCGGCCAGGGCGGCCGGGGAGGAGGGTGCCACGTCCTGGAGGGGTTACAGTGACAGCTTCAGCCCTGGGGAGACAGGGAGGGGGGGGAGGGAGGAGGGCTCAACCCCCCCTCAGCCCCACCCACCCACCCCAGGCACCGCACTGCACAGCCTGGCACTGGGGAGCACGCCTGGAATCCCAGCTACTCAGGAGGCTGAGATCTGAAGATCATGGTTCAAAGCCAGCCCGGGCAGGAGAGGCCCAATGAGCCACCAGGAAACCGGAAGTGGCGCTGTGGCTCAAGTGGTAGAGCGCTAGCCTTGAGCTGAAGAGCTGAGGGACAGCGCCCAGGCCCAGAGTTCAAGCCCCACAACCAACAACAACAACAAAAAAATGAATAAGAATAAAGCATCATAAAAATAAGCAAAGTAAATAATACATTTAACAGCAAAGTAGTAATAGTACATTAATAACAACTACCAAGTAGGGACCCTCAGGGCCCTAAATTGAGCATCCAGGCCAGCACAAGGCAGGGTCGGCCGAGCAGGGAGGGAGGCAGGGAGGAGCTGAGCGAGGCCAGATGGAGCCCAGGAGTTTTGTGTCAGTGGTGGGACTTGAACTCAGGGCCTGGATGCTGTCCCTGAGCTCTTCAGCTCAAGGCTAGTGCTCTACCACTTGAGCCACAGCGCCACTTCCGGTTTTCTGGTGGTTCCTTGGAGATGAGAGTCTCACGGACTTTCCTGCCTGGGGCTGGCTTTGAACCGTGATCCTCAGATCTCAGCCTCTTGAGTAGCTGGGATGACAGGCGGGCGCCATCTGCGCCTGACAGAGCCCAGAGTCGTCTTTTTGACCCCACAGAAGCTGTCTGTCTGCCCATCCGGGACTCACCAGCACGTGCCACACCTGCTCGCTGGCCCGGCGGAAGCTGCAGAAGCGCACGCTGGCCCCCAGCAGGCCCTGGCCGCCCCACATGTTGCTGGGTACCACCTCCACCTCGCGCACGCGCATGGTCTTCATGCTGAACACCTCCAGCTTCACCGGCCTCTCCACGTTCGCCTTCAGCAGCGCCTTCAGCGTGTCGCTGCCCTTGTTCTGCGTTCGTGGAAAGGGAATAACGGGGCGGGCTTCTTCCGAGGCCCAGTCGGCCTGGCTTCCCCCGACCCCCAGGGGCTGCGATCGGGAGGATCGCTGTTCCAGAGTCAGCCAAACACGGAGAGCAGCTCAGGGTCGCAGTGCCCCGAGTTCAAATCCCACAACTGACGGGAAAAACCTCACCAGCCTCGAGTGTCCGATGGTGATGATGAAGTCGAAGTAGGGCTCCAGGCCGGCCTGCTGGGCGGGCGAGTTCTCCTGCACCTGTCCGCACACACCACGCACGGCTAGTCGTGCACCTCCTTTAGTCCCGGCCTCCCTCACCTACCTCTCCCAGGCCCCCAAGTCTGGGGTCGGACTCGAACCCGCGACGTGGGTGTCTCGGACGGAGCTCCGCCCCCCTGGGTGGCCCGGATTCCACCGCGGCCTGGCCGCGCATGCGCACACGCACGCACGCACGCGCATGCGCCGCTCACCCCGCGCCGGCGGAAGCCCCTCGGCGCCCCCGCTGCCCAGGACGCGGCCTTGAGGCGCCGGACGCCGCGCACGCGCACACGCGCGCACGCCTGGCTCACCCCGTGCAGGTGGAAGCCCTCGGCGCCCCCGGCCGGCTGCTCGGCGCTGGCGCCCAGGCCCATGGCAGCCGCTCCCGCTCCCGTCCGGCCTGGCCGCGCCAGCGCGCATGCGTGTGGCGGCACTTCCGCCGCCGGTGACGTGAGGGCGCAGGGTCGGAGCCACGCCCACTCACGCGCGGCGTCGCCTAGCAACCGGCGCGGCCGCCTGGTTGCCGAGGACGCGCCGGCGCGCTGCCGGCGTCGCCGCCCCTAGCAACCTGGTTGCCAAGGACGCGCGCGCATGCGCACTGTCGAGTCTTCCACCCCCGGCCCCCAGGACCTGGATTCCCCGCGATCGCGGCCCCCCGCGATGAACTGCGGCGACGCCTCCTCCTTCGTGGTGGGTGGCCGGCCCGGGGCTCCCCTCCCCGCACCCCCCACCCGCCCCGCGGGGCCCCACGCGTCCTGCCTCAGTCTACCCGGACTGTGAGTGCCGTCGCCCCCCATCCACAGACGCGCTCGCAGCTGCACACGCGTCCTGGACTCGCATCCGACGCGCCTGCGCACACTCACTGCTTTGTGATTATTGTATTTTATTATTGCCCGTCCTGGGGCTCGAACCCGGGGCTTCATGCGTGCTAAGCGTGCACTCTACCACCGAGCCACCTTCCCAGCCTCTTCCTGTGCTTGCTTGGTCCCTTTTGCAAAAGGAGCCCTGATCCTCCCCCCCCCTCTCTCTCCCTCCCTCCTCCCTCCTTCTCTGTCTCTCTCTCTGCACAGGCTGAGATCATTTATTACAGCCAGGAGCAGTACTTTAACCAGGTCCAGCAGACAGCGGCCCACGGCTTGGAGAAATTCAGCGGCGACCCCGGGCTGCTGTTCTTCAAGGCCTATGGACTCCTCAGGGAAGGTACAGGCCAGAACTCCTTGTTTTTTGGTTTTGTTTTGTTCTAATTGTTTTAGTCGGTCCTGGGACTTGAACTCAGGGCCTGGGCACCGTCCCTGCGCTCTTTTTGCTTAAGGCTAGCGCTCCACCACTTGAGTCATACATACATACGTATGTATGCATACGGCGCCACTTCTGGTTTTCTGGTGGTGAGTTGGAGATAAGAGTCTCACGCCCTTTCCTGGCCAGACTGGCCTCAAACTACGATCCTCAGATCTCAGCCTCCTGAGTAGCTGGGATGGCAGGCGTGAGCCTCGGTGCCTGGGCCTACCTGTCCACCTCTGGCAGCTGGTGCTCCTGGTGCCAGCCACCGTTACAACACACCTCCAGGCTTCGGGATCCTTTCAGATCTGGGTGTAGGAAGATGGTGCCCGGCCTCTGGGCTCAGACCTGGAGGCCCAGGCCAGCCTGTTGTTGGCAGGGTGCGTCGGAGACGCCATCAGTGAGCTGGAGAACATGCAGAACCATCCACACCTGACCCTCTGCTCCGTCATGGCTCTGCTGTATGCCTACAGAATCCACCATGCCCACGGTGAGTCGAGCCACTCAGAGCAGGCCCATCGCCAGGCCCGCCAGCGCTCTGGCTTTCTCCCACAGAAGGCCTGGAGCCGCTCCCAGCTTTGGGGGGGGCAGTTATCTATGTGAGATCCTCCGATCGCAGCCTCCTGAGTAGCCGGGATGGCAGGCGTGAGCTACTATACTCCCTGGTGTGTGACCCCTTCGCCCTGTCTTCCCACCCTGGGGCGGGTAGATCGGGAGGCCATCCAGGATCTGGAGAGCAGCCTGAAGGAGCTACGCCGGCATGCCAGCCATGCCGCCTTCTACTACGCCGGGATCTTCCTGTGGCTCGTGGGCCGACACGAGAAGGCCCGGGAATACGTCGACCACATGCTGAAGGCCTCCAGCAACGCCAGAGAGGTACCTGCCACCACGAGGACCAGCCATGGAAATCCCCACGACACCCCAAAAGGAGTCCCAGTTCTAGGCCTGTTGGGGGGGAGAGGGGGGGCTCACACCCGTCATCCCAGCTCCTCAGGAGGCTCAGATCCGGAGGATCGCGGTCCCAGGCCAGCCTGGGCCAGGAAAGTCCGTGAGTCTCTGATCTCCAAGGAACCACTCAGAAAGCCAAGCGGCAGAGTGCCAGCCTTGTGTACAGAGGCCCAGGCCCCGAGTTCAAGTCCCAGGATGGGCATAAAATTAAGAGAGGGTGGGGGGCAGGTGGTGGCCTGAGTCAGCAGGGCCCAGAGCTCTGTGTCCCCCACTTATTCACACCCAGGGCCTCGTCCTCAAGGGCTGGGTGGACCTCACCTCGGACAAGCCGCACCTGGTGAAGAAAGCCATCAAGTATCTGGACCAGGGGACTCAAGACACCAAAGACCTGCTGGGGCTGATGGGAAAGGTGGGCGGAGCCACAGGGGAGAAGAGGGCGGGTTCCCAACGGAGTGACAGGAGGCAGAGACCTATCACAAGACCTCAGGCCTCCCCTTCTGGTGGATGAGAAGCCTAGGCCAAGAGAAGTCACCGCAGGGCCAGCCCAGGGTCACACAATGGCCCCCCTCCCCACCTCCACCCCAGAACTGGCTCCTTCCTGCTGAGGGCGCTCTACCACTTGAGCCACAGCGCCACTTCCAGTTTTCTGGTGGCTGATTGGAGATGAGTCCGTCCAGGCTGGCTTTGAACCGCGATCCTCTGGATCTCAGCCTCCTGAGTAGCCGGAACGCGAGGCGTGAGCCCCCCAGCGCCCGGCTACTGCCTTCTGATTCATCTATTTGTCACACTCTGTTTTCCCCCCAAAGGCAACGTATCTCATGATGCACCAGAACTACTCAGGAGCCCTGGAGGCCGCCAACCAGATGGCCGTGGCATCCGGGGGCTTCCTGCCCGCCCTGGTCCTGAAGATGCAGCTCTTCTTAGCTTGCCATGACTGGGAGCAGACTGTGGAGACCGGACACAGGTGAGTGGGGTGCAGCTCACCAGGCCAAACACACCCCCACCATTCTCTTCCAAGCCTGGGGGGTGCTGATAGAGAATCACACGGGTGGCGGGCACCGGCGGCTCACGCCTGTCATCCCAGCTTCTCAGGAGGCTGAAATCTAGAGGATCGCGGTTCGAAGGCAGCCTGGGCACCCTGAGACTCTGATCTCCACCAAACTGCCCAGAGGAAAATAAAAAGCCAGAAGTGGCGCTGTGGCTCAAGGGGTATAGAGCATCAGCCTTGAGTCCAGAGAGGCTCAGGGACAGCGTCCAGGCCCTGTCCCAGAACATCCCCCTCTCCCCCCCACACACACAGCCCCCCAAAATGTAACGGGCCTAAAATGGCAGACAACACATCATAGTGGAGATGCCCTGTGTCCACTCAACCAATGAAAAGGGCCAGAGCGCACACGCCCTGTGTCCACTCAACCAATGAAAAGGGCCAGAGCGCACACGCCCTGTGTCCACTCAACCAGTGGAAAAGAGCCCAGAGCAGTGCACCTGCATCAGCCATCGCCCAATCAGCGTGCAGCTGGGGAATCGGGGGCGGAGCCTGGAGGTATATAAACCACCCTCCAGGAGGGCTGTGGCCTGGTGGCAAATCTCTCCCCTTCTTTATGCTTTTGGTCGCCTTTCAAACAAACTTACTTCGTGACACACACGCACACGCATGTGCGCACGCACACCAAGCCCTGCGCACGCACGTGGTTTCTCCTCCAGAATCCTTGAAAAAGACGAAAACAATATCGATGCCTGCCAGATCCTAGCTGTGCACGAGCTGGCCAGAGAAGGAAACGCCATCCTGGTAAGTGGGCCGGGCAGTAAATCAGAGTAAATAAATAAACAGACAACCCTGGGTACCAGGCTAGGGGCTCCTGCCTGTCACATTCACGTCCATCCGTGTGTCCTGCCAGGCTGCCAACTGCGTGGGGAATCTGATTAAGGCCCTGGAGACAAAGGAACCTCGAAACTGGAACCTCCACCTCAAGAAGATTCTCCCAGTTAGCAGACTGGTAAGAAGATGGCTCCCGGCCTCCGACCAATGGCTTTTCTCTGCCTTTCCCTCCAGGGGCTCCCCGCACCCATGTGGCCTTCCCACTGGGGACCCACGTCCTGTGTCATCGTAGCCGGGTGCCGGTGGCTCCCACTCAGGAGGTTGAGATCCGGAGGATCGTGGTTCCAAGCCAGCCCCGAGCAACTGCATGAACTTGGAGCTCTACCACTTGAACCATGGCTCCAGCCCAGCATTTTGCCACTCACTTGAGCCACAGGGCTCCACTTGCAGCTTTTGTGTTTTTAATGCCAGAGCTGGGATTTGAACTCAGGGCCTGAGCGCTGTCCCTGAGCTGCTTTTTGCTCAGGGCTGGGGCTGGGGCTCTACCACTTCTACTTCCTTGGAGAGAAGAGTCCTCTCAGACGCATCTGGCTGGGTTGGCCTCCACCGGCGATCCTCCGGCCTCAGCCTCCGGAGTGGCCGGGATGATCCAACCCCTGTGTCCTGTCCCGCAGTGTGGGAGACAGCAGGAAGTGGTCCACCTGGTGAGCAGCTTCCTGGAGCGAGTCTTCACGGCTGCGCCCAGCTGCGGCCTGGCGGCCACGGAGCTGGGCTACCTGTACCTCCTGCAGAACCAGCCGAAGGAGGCGCGCACCTGGTACGACGAAGCCACCAAGCTGCAGGAGGACAATATGGCCGTCCTGACAGGTGGGTGCGGGCGGGGGGGGGGGGGGCTCACACGTCTGGTGTGGAACCACGATCCTCCGGATCTCAGCCTCCGGCTGCTCACCCTCTTCGGCCTCCGTTCTAGGGAACATCTGGTGTCACATCTTACAAGGGCAGCTGGAGGAGGCCTCTCAGCAGCTGGAGTTCCTGAAGGAGGTGCAGCAGTCTCTGGGCAAGTCCGAGGTACCAGCCCGGGACCATCCTGGGGGTTTCCTTGCCGGTCCTGGGACTTGAACTCGGGTCCTGGGCGCTGTCCCTGCGCTTCTTTGTGCGCGAGGCTGGCGCTCTACCACTTGAGCCCTCGATATAAGGCGGTGTCCCCCCTTTCTGGTTTTCTGGTGGGGATAAGAGCCTTACGGACTTCCCTGCCCCCGGGGCTGGCCTCAAACCACGATCCTCTGGATCTCGGAGGCCGGGTCTTCCCTCTCAGTTCTTGCTGCCAACCCGGCGTTGTGGACACAGGTGCTGGTGTTCCTGCAGGCCCTCCTGGCCTCGAAGAAGCCCCCCGGGGAGCAGGCGGCCCCTGCCCTGCTCAGGGAGGTGGTGGAGCTCCATTTCTCCGCCATGCACACGCTGCCCCTCAGCCCTGAGTACTTCGAGAAGCTCGATCCCCTCTTTCTGGTCGGCGTGGCCAGGGAGCTGCTGCGCTTCTGCCCCAAGCAGGTGAAGTAGGGGGGACGGGGAGGATTCAGGGCGCATGCGCGGGGAGACCGCCACTCAGGAGATCCGGAGGATCGCGGTTCAAAACCAGATCACTCTGATCTCCAGTGAAGCCAGCCCAAGGCCAGAAGCGGAGCTGTGGCTCAAGGGATAGAGCGCCAAAGCTCAAGACAGCAAAAAAGGGAGGGAGGGAGGGAGGGGGGGTGCTGTGGGAAGGTTCTGGAATGTTCTGCGTCCCCCCACAGCCCCGCCCCCCCGGCCAGGTGGTGTCTCCACTGCTGAAGCAAGTTGCCATGATCCTGAGCCCCGTGCTGAAGGCCGCGCCGGCCATGATGGACGCCCTGCTTGTGATGGCGGAGGTCAACTTCCTCTCGGGTGGGTCCGGCCTCCCTCGCTGGGCCTCCCTTTCCCGGCCTCCCATGCCGGGCCTCCTGTCCCTTCCAGCTCATTTTTTTTTTTTTTCCTTTTCGTTGGTCCTGGGCCTTGAACCCAGGGCCCCGGCGCTGTCCCTGAGCTCTTCAGCTCAAGGCTGGTGCTCTACCACTTATATGGCGTCGGTTTTCTGGTGGTTCATGGGAGATCAGAGTCTCCCCGGCTGGATTTGAACCGTGATCCTCCGCTCTCAGCCTCCTGAGTAGCTAGGATGACAGGCACGAGCCACCTGCGTTTGGCTCTTTCCACCTTCAAATCCTGGACCCCCCCCCCACACACACCAACAACCCGTCCTCCCCCTCTCTCGCTAGCCTGGAGGGGGAAAAGGGGGTCCCCAGACCTGTGGCTGGCTGGCTTTCCGCTTTGTGCAGCTTCCTGTGGTCAGTGAAACCTTAGGATGGCTCGAGGTGGCTCCCGCCTGCCATCCCAATGGCTCAGGAGGCCGAGATCCGGAGGATCGCGGTTCCAAGCCAACCCTGGGTGGGTGTGGGGGGGGGGAGAGGCAAAATGAACCACCCAGAAAAGCAGAGGCGAGCACCTGGGGTCCTGAGTTCTAGCCTGGGGACTCCCTCCGGCCCCCCCATAATTGCAGGAGACCTCGAGACGGCGCAGAACTCACTGCAGCGCTGCCTGGAGCTGGACCCCGCGTGGGTAGACGCGCACCTGCTGCTGGCGCAGGTCCACTTGGCCCAGGGCAACTTCGCCATGTGTGCGCACTGTCTGGAGCTGGGCGTCAGCCATAACTTCCAGGTATCTGGCGGGGGGGGGGGGTGGGGGGGACCCCGCCATGGCCCCCAGACTTGCCACACCCCCTTATCAGGGGAAATGGGGCCTCCCCAGGCTCCCCTGGAGCCTGGTCTGAGGCCTTGTGCTCGCTCTCTGTCTGTCTGTCTGTCTGTCTGTGTCTCTCGTCTGCAGGTTCGAGACTACCCCCTGTACCACTTCATCAAGGCCAGAGCCCTTAACAAATCCGGGGAGCACGCCGAGGCCGTGAAGACCCTGAAGATGATCGCGGCGCTGCCCCGGGGGAAGGGCGAGGAGGGGGGACCCCGGAGTCGCCGGGCGCCCCCGCTGCGTCCCGGCGAGCGGGCCTCGGTGTTGCTGGAGCTGGTGGATGCGCTCCGGCTCAACGGGGAGCTGGTGAGGGACCCCCCTAACCCTGATGGGGAAGGGGGGCGGCTGACAGGGCCAGGAAGCCAGCTCCCGGGGGTTTGAAGGTTGTGTGGTTTTTCATCCGTCCTGGGATTTGAACTCACGACCTGGGTGCTGCTTTGCCCCCCAACCCCTCTGCCCGAGGCCAGCATGTTTGAGCCACGGCCCCGGTGTTCGGGTGGTTCGTGGGGGATGAGAGTTTCTCAGGGACTCCGCTGCCCAGGCCGGCCTCCAACCACGGTCCTCCGGATCCCGGCCTCCAAACCCAGCAGCTGAGCCCGCTCTCCTTCTCCCCCCGCGCCCACGTGGCTGGCAGCACGAAGCCACGAAGGTCATGCAGGACGCCGTGCACCAGTTCAGCGGCACGCCCGAGGAGGCCCGCGTCACGCTGGCCAACGTGGACCTGGCCCTGAGCAAGGGCGCCGTGGACGCCGCCCTCACCACGCTGCGCGGCGTGGGCCCCGCGCAGCCCGGCTACGCTGACGCCCGCCAGAAGATGGCCCACATCTACCTGCGCACACGCCGCGACCCGCACCTCTACATCAGCTGCTACCGGTCAGCACCCCCTCCCAGCACCCCCTCCCTCCCCCCTCCCTCCCCCTCCATCCCTCCCTCCTCCCTCCCCCCTCCATCCCTCCCTCCTCCCTCCCCCCTCCATCCCTCCCTCCTCCCTCCCTCCTTCCATCCCTCCTTCCCTCCTTCCTTCCCTACTCTCCTTCCCTTCCTCCCTCCCTCCCTCCTCCCTTCCTCCCTCCTTCCCTCCTTCCCTCCCTCCTTCCCTTCCTGCTTCCCTCCCTCCTTCCTTCCCTCCCTCCTTCTTTCCCTCCTTCCCTCCCTCCCTCCCTCCTTCCTTCCTTCCTTCCTTCCCTCCTTCTTTCCCTCCTTCCTTCCCTCCCTCCTTCCCTCCTTTCCTTCCCTCTCCCCTTTCTTCCTTCCTTCCCTACTTCCTTCCTTCCCTTCCTTCCCTCCCTCCTTTCTTCCTTCCCTCCCTCCTTCCTTTCTTCTTCCTTTCCTTCCTTCCCTCCCTCCTTCCTTCTCTTCCTTCCATCCCTCCTTCCCTCCTTCCTTCCTTCCTTCCCTACTCTCCTTCCTTCCCTCCCTCCTCCCTTCCTCCCTCCCTCCTTCCCTTCTTCCCTCCTTCCTTCCCTACTCTCCTTCCTTCCCTCCCTCCTTCCCTTCCTGCCTCCCTCCCTCCTTCCTTCCCTCCCTCCTTCTTTCCCTCCCTCCCTCCCTCCCTCCCTCCTTCCTTCCTTCGTTCCCTCCCTCCCTCCCTCCCTCCTTCCTTCCTTCGTTCCCTCCCTCCTTCCCTCCCTCCCTCCTTCCTTCCCTCCCTCCTTCCCTCCTTTCCTTCCTTCTCTCCTTCCTTCCTTCCCTCCCTCCTTTCCCTCCTTCCCTCCCTCCCTCCCTCCTTCCTTCCTTCCTTCCCTCCCTCCTTCTTTCCCTCCTTCCTTCCCTCCCTCCTTCCCTCCTTTCCTTCCCTCCCTCCTTTCTTCCTTCCCTCCCTCCTTCCTTTCTTCTTCCTCTCCTTCCTTCCTTCCCTCCCTCCTTTCCCTCCTTCCTTCCCTCCCTCCTTCCTTCTCTTCCTTCCCTCCCTTCTTTCCTCCTTTCCTTCCTTCCCTCCCTCCCTCCTTCCTTCCTTCCCTCCCTCCTTCTTTCCCTCCTTCCTTCCCTCCCTCCTTCCTTCCCTCCCTCCTTCCCTCCCTCCTTCCCTCTCTCCTTCCTTCCTTCCCTCCCTACTTCCTTCCCTCCCTCCTTCTTTCCCTCCTTCCTTCCCTCCCTCCTTCCTTCTCTTCCTTCCCTCCCTTCTTTCCTCCTTTCCTTCCTTCCCTCCCTCCCTCCTTCCTTCCTTCCCTCCCTCCTTCCTTCCCTCCCTCCTTTCCCTCCTTCCCTCCCTCCCCTCCCTCCTTCCTTCCTTCCTTCCCTCCCTCCTTCTTTCCCTCCTTCCTTCCCTCCTTCCTTCCCTCCCTCCTTTCTTCCTTCCCTCCCTCCTTCCTTTCTTCTTCCTTTCCTTCCCTCCCTCCCTCCTTCCTTCCTTCCTTCCTTTCCTTCTCTCCCTCCTTCCTTCCTGTCTTTTTTCTCCCTCCCCCCTTCCTTCCTACCTTTCTTCCTTATTGCACCAATCCCAGGACTTGAACTCAGGGCCCGGGCGCTGTCCCTGAGCTCTTTCACTCAAGGCTGGCGCCCTACCCCATGGAGCCATCTATGGCGCCACTTCCGGTGTTCTCGGTTGCTTCCTTGGAGATGAGAGTCTCACGGACTTCCCTGCCCCGGGGCTGGCCTCAAACCACGATCCTCAGACCTCAGCCTCCTGAGGAGCTGGGATGCCAGGCGTGAGCCCCGATGCTGCTTCCCCTGCAGAGAGCTGTGTGAGCATCTCCCGGGCCCGCACACCAGCCTGCTCCTCGGCGACGCCTACATGAACATCCAGGAGGTGCGGGGCCGGGGGGCCGCGGGCGGGGGGCCCACGGAAGGACGCCCCCACACCCACCTACACCCACGCCCCCCTCCTCCCCTCCGCCAGCCTGAGAAGGCCCTGGAAGTGTACGAGGAGGCCTACAAAAAGAACCCCCACGACGCCGGGCTGGTGAGCAGGATCGGACAAGCCTACGTAAAGACTCACCAGTACAGCAAGGTCCAGCCGGCCTGGGCAGGAGGCCGGGAAGGGAGGCTGGGGGACGGAGGCTGGGGGAGGGAGGCCGGGGAGGGTGCAAAATGGCTGTTTTACCCCAGCTCCCTGCTTGAGGAGCTTGCCAAAGACCAAATTCACCTGTCCCTCCCTCCCTCCTTTCTTCCCTCCCTCCCTCTCTCCCTTCCTTCCTTCCTTCTGCCAGTCCTGGGGCTTGAACTCAGGGCCTGGGGCTGTCCCCGAACTCCCTTTGCTCAAGCCTGGCGCTCTATCCCTTGAGCCACGGCACCACTTCTGGCTTTTTTTCTGAGTCATCCGTCGGAGATGAGAGTCTCACGGACTTTTCCTTCCCCGGGGCTGGCTTCGAACCACGATCCTCCGGATCTCAGCCTCCCTGAGTTCCTAGAATGACGGGCAGGGGCCACCGAGGCCCATGACTTTTGTCATTCTGTCTTTAACCGAGCCCTGTCCCGGGGACCTGGTCATTCTCAGGGGTCCCCCACCCTCCCCCTAAAGCACAAAACCCCACCATGGTCTCCCTTGCCACCCAGGCGATCAATTACTACGAGGCGGCGCAGAAGATGAGCGGGCAGGATTTCCTGTGCTGCGATCTGGCTGAGCTGTTGCTCAAGCTGAAGAAGTTCAGCAAGGCGGAGAAGGTGCTGAAGCAGGCCCTGGAGCGCGAGTCTGGTACAGCCGCCCTTGGAACGCATGCGCAGCTTCACCCCCCCTCCCACCACTCCCAACCGCCCCCCCCCCCCCACTGATGGAGATTCCCTCTCACAGCCAAAGGCCTGGCGCCCATGATGGATCAGGTGCAGCGCTGGCTGATGTTAGCCAAAGTCTACAAGAGCCACAAAAAGGAGGAGGTGGCTGAGACGCTGGGCAAGGTGCGTGCACATGCGCATGCGTGCCGGTCCGGGGACTTGAACTCAGAGCCCAGGCGCGTTGCCCCCCAGCTCAAGGCTGGTGGTACCTGGGAGATCAGGGGCTCACGGGCTTTCCCCACCATGCACCAGCCTCCAACCGCCATCCTCCAGATCTCAGCCTCCCAGGGATCTGGGATGACCAGTGTGAGGTACCAGCACCAGGCTACAGATTGGCGGGGTTTTTCTGCTGGACCCCCAGACCCCCCCCACACACACACCTGCTCAGGGCCCGGGTTTACCTCCCCTTGCCACCCCCCCTTCCCGCCCCGAGGACTCTGCCCTGGGATTTAGGGTTCACCAGCCCAGCTGGTTTGCTTTCCGCCAAGGCCTTAGATGTGCAGACCAAGGTGCTAAAGCGGGCCCCAATGGAGCAGCCGGAGATCATCCCCACCCAGAAGCAACTGGCCTCCTCCATCTGCATCCAGTGTGGGGAGCACTATGCAGCGGAGGAGGATTACGCCAAAGCCGTACGGGCTTACAAGGATGCCCTCTGCTACGCGCCCACTGACAACAAGGTGGGTGACCCTTGGGTCCACATGCTGCTCCACCGCTCAAGAGCCGTTGAGTCTTGGCTCAGAGGTGGAGGCCAGACCTCGTTCAAGGCTGGCCACATGTGGCCCCACTTCCTGATGATTTCGTGGGAGATAAAGAGGCTCATGGACTTTCCTGACTCGGGCTGGCCTCCATCCGTGATCCTCCCAATCTCTGCCTCCTGCGTCACTGGGATGACAGATGTGAGCCACCGGCTCCTGGCCAGCGGTGGAGGTGTGGCCCAAGTGGTAGAGCACCAGGCCTTCAGTGGACAAACCTAAGGGACAGCGCCCAGGCCCTGAGTTCAAGCCTTCCTACTGGAGACAAAGAAAACGAAAGAAAAGGAGCCAGGCTCTGTAGCTCACGCCTGCAATCCTAGCTTCTCAGGAGGCTGAGATCTGAGGATGGCGGTTCAAAGCCAGCCTGGGCAGGAAAGTCCGTGAGACTCTGATGTACAGTGAACCACCAGGAAACCGGAAGTGGCATTGTATGTAACTCCAAGTGGTAGAACACCAGCCTTGAGCAGCTGGTGTTGGTTGATTGCATCCGGCCTGGGCAGGTGGTATGATTGATTGATTGGTGGTATTGATTGATTGATTGCCTCTGGCCTGGGCAGGTGGTATTGATTGATTGATTGCATCTGGCCTGGGCAGGTGGTATTGATTGGTTGATTGATTGCATCGGGCCTGGGCAGGTGGTATTGATTGATTGATTGGTGGTATTGATTGATTGATTGATTGCATCCGGCCTGGGCAGGTGGTAGTGATTGATGGGCAGGTGGTAGTGATTGATTGATTGATTGCATCGGGTCTGGGCAGGTATAATAATTGATTGATTGGTGGTATTGATTGATTGATTACATCCGGCCTGGGCAGGTGGTATTGATTGATTGATTGCATCACGTCTGGGCAGGTGGTATTGATTGATTGATTGCATCGGGCCTGGGCAGGTGGTATTGATTGATGGGCAGGTGGTATTGATTGATTGATTGCATCGGGCCTGGGCAGGTGGTATTGATTGATTGATTGCCTCTGGCCTGGGCAGGTGGTATTGATTGATTGATTGGTGGTATTGATTGATCGATTGATTGCCTCTGGCCTGGGCAGGTGGTGCTGGAGCTGGCGCGGCTCCATCTGCTGCAGGGAAACCTGGATCTGTGCGAGGACCAGTGCTCCATGCTCCTGCAGACGTCACAGGATGACGCGTCCACCTCTGTGGTTAGCGGGGACCCCCTCCCCCCCATCATGGGACCCCAGGACCGCACCCAGCGGCTTCCCCTGGGGTGGGGTGGAAGGGAGAGATTATTTCCAGTTGTTCCAGTGGGAGCCCCCAGCTTCCCACCCGGGGGCTTCTATAGAGAAAAGTCGGGGTGTGGCCCCTGACACCTGCCAGGCCTGGACCCACTACGAAGCCCAGCTGAGCACAGCGGGTGAAATCAATAGGCTCCAGGGAAGCCACGCCCACTGAGCACAGGGGTGATGTGGATTGGCTCAGGGTAAACCACGCCCACTAATCACAGAGGATGAAATTGATGGGCTCTAGGGAAGCCACGCCCACCAAGTACAGGGGTGAACTTGATTGGCTTAGGGTAAACCACGCCCACTAAGCACAGAAGATGACATTGATGGGCTCCAGGGAAGCCACGCCCACTGAGCACAGGGGTGATGTTGATTAGCTCAGGGTAAACCACGCCCACTAATCACAGAAGATGAAATTGATGGGCTCCAGGGAAGCCACGCCCAGCTGGGGGGTGGAGATTGATAGGCTCCAGGAAAGCCACGCCCACTAAGCACAGAAGATGACATTGATGGGCTCTAGGGAAGCCACGCCCAACAAGTACAGGGGTGAACTTGATTGGCTCAGGGTAAACCACGCCCACTAAGCACAGACGATGAAATTGATGGACTCCAGGAAAGCCACGCCCACTGAGCCCAGGGGTGATGTGATTGGCTCAGGGTAAACCACGCCCACTAAGCACAGAGGATGACATTGATGGGCTCCAGGGAAGCCACGCCCACTGAGCCCAGGGGTGATGTGGATTGGCTCAGGGGAGGCCACGCCCACCGCCTGTACCCACTGCCCGTAATCTGGCACCTGTGTGTTTTTCCTTTTTTCTCCTTTGCCAGTCCCGGGGCTCGAACTCGGGGCCCTGAGCCTTTTCACTTGTGGGCTAGCTCACTACCGCTGAAGCCACAGCACCATATCCCCCCAGCCCGCCCTGCCTGTCTCCTGACAGATGCTTGCTGACCTGATGTTCCGCAAGCAGAACTACGAAGCAGCCATCGGTCACTACCGCCAGGTCCTGGAGAAGTGTCCAGGTAATCCGGCCTTCCTGTGATCACCACTAGAAGGCCACCCGGGGCCTGGACGCCATCCCTGAGCCTGGCGAAAGATCAACTCGGCCTGATTTCTTCTCAGACGACTTCGTGGTATTTAACAAGTTGATCGATCTGCTCCGCCGCAGTGGCAGGCTGGAGGAGGCACCCACTTTCTTCGAGCTGGCCAAGAAGGGGTCCAGCAGGGTGGTGCTGGAGCCTGGCTTCAACTACTGCAAGGGCATCTACTACTGGTGAGCGGAGCTGGAGTGGGGGGGGTGGGGGGAGAAGGGGGGAGATGCAGGGGTCTTGCTTTCAATAAACCAAGAGGAAGCCGGGGGCTGGTAGCTCATGCCTGTCATCCCAGCTACTCAGGAGGCTGAGATCCGGAGTATCTCCTTTGGAGGCCAGCTCAGGGCTGGGGAAAGTTGGTGAGACTCATTTCCAGTGAGCCACCCGGAAAACCAGAAGTGGCGCCATTTACAGGGCTCAAAGTGGTAGAGCCCCAGCCTTGAGCACAAAGAGGCTCAAGGAAAACCCTGGGTTTTCTTTGTTGGTTGGTTTTGTGCTCATCCTGGGGACTGAATTCAGGGCCTTTCCTCCCACCCCCTCTTCTCTCTTTTGGCCAATGAATCCTGAGGCTTGAACTCAGGGCCTGGGCGCTGTCCTTGAGCTGCTTTTGCTCAAGGCTGGCGCTCTACCACTTGAGCCACAGCTCCATGTCTGGCTTTTGGGGGGGGGTGATTTATGCAACATAATCTCACAGACTTTCCCACCTGGGCTGGCTTTGAACCGAGATCCTCTAGATCTCAGCCCCCTGAGCAGCTGGGATGGCAGCTCCTGGCCGGGCTTAGCCTCTAATTGTGATCCTCCAGGTCTCAGCCTCCTGCGAGAATGGCAGACGCGAGCATTACATTCTTGGGGTCTTAACTCCCTCCAACTCCAGGCACGTCGGACGGCCAAACGAGGCCTTGAAGTTCCTGAACAAGGCCCGCAAGGATACCACATGGGGTCAGGAGGCCACGGACTACATGGTGCGGATCTGCCTGAACCCCGATGACGAGATCTTGGGGGGAGAGGTGTTCGAGAACACGGGGGCCGAGAGCAAGTAAGGAGGGGGGGTGGAAGGAGGGGCAGGGGATCCACAGGCCCTGTGATTGGGCGGCCACCTACCACAGAGATCCTCAGCCTGGCAGCCCAGCCGCTCAGGAGGCTGAGATCTGAGGATCACGGTTCAAGGCCAGCCTTGAAAGGTCCAGATTCCTCCCTCCAATAGACCACCAGACATGGAGGCGTGGCTCGAGTGGTAGAGCGCCAGCCTTCGAGCTGAAGAGCTGAGGGACAGCGCCCAGGCCCAGAGTTCAAGCCCCAGGAGTTAGGACTAAGAAGAACGTATGAATTCTATTATCTATACGTATCTCAGCGAACCGATGCTGCTATGGCGTTTAGCAATAGTGTGTAACCTATACAGTGTGCACCAGGTGTACAATCCCAGCAACGCTGTGACTCTCTCGGACACGTACCGTGTCCAGGATCATGATGCCAGCCTCCCTCCCCCCGCCCCCCCAGGGCTGGGTCCCGGCCTCAGGGGCTGCGCACGGCAGAGCGGTTACTACAAGAATTCCCACCGCCCTCAGACCCGGGCCCTGCACGCTTGCGGCTGCTTCGCGGCCTGTGTCTGCTGCACGGGGGTGCGCGTGCGCAGGTGGAGGCCGCTCTGGTGGCTTTCGTGGAGCTGGCCCAGGCCGAGGTGCGTGCAAAGGGCCTGGGGCTGGCGGGGGGGGGGGGGGGGGGGGGACATTTCTGACCTTACACCACACCCCACCCACCCCGGGACAGAAAGAGAATGCAGCAGCGTTACTGGCGCTGGCCCAGGCCTACACGCTGCTGCAGCAGATCCCCAAGGCACGCACGCAGCTCAAGCGCCTGGCCAGGGCGGTGTGGACCCCGGGGGAAGCGGACGCCCTGGAACGCGCGTGGTTGCTGCTGGCGCATCTGCACTGCACCGCTGGCAAGTTCGATCTGGCCGTTGAGCTGCTCCGGCGCTGCGTGCGCTACAACAAGGCGAGCACCCAGGGGAAAGGGGGATGGGGTGGTCCAGATCTGGGGGGGCAGGGGGAGGGCAGACCCCAGAGCACATCGGGAATCGTGACCACTCGGGAGGCTGAGATCCGGAGGATCGCAGTTCCAAGCCAACTTGGGAGAAGCAAGCCCCTGAGACTCTGATCTCCTGTGAACCAGCAAAAACCACAGGGGGGAGCTGTTGGGCAAGCAGTTAAGCACCAGCCTTGAGCGAGAAAGCTACAAGGCTCTGAGTTCAAGCCCCAGGACAGGCACAAAAGACAGGGCCTGGGGGGGGGAGGGAGGGTGCTCAGAAGGGGCTCAGTTGAGGGAGACCCCGGACTGGGGGTGGGGGGGCAAGCCTCTGGGCAGCCAGGAGCGCAGGAAAGTTTGGTACAAAGGGCTTCACACCAACACCTAACTTTGTGCCACTCCTGGGTCTTGAACTCAGGGCCCAGATGTCCAGACACGGACTTTCCTTGCCCAGGCTGGCTTTGAACCGCGATCCTCCGGATCTCGGCCTCCTGAGTAGCAGGGATGGCAGGCGTGAGCCACGCCCTTCCTGTGGGCGAGGGGTTCTGAGTGGCATCCCCCCCTCCCTGCCTGCCCCCCCAGTCCTGCGCCAAAGCCTACGAGTACATGGGCTTCATCATGGAGAAGGAGCAGTCTTACAAAGATGCGGCCACCAACTATGAGTTGGCCTGGAAATACAGTCACCACAGCAACCCGGCCATCGGTGAGGGGGGGCAGCCAGCCTGGGGGGGGGGGGGGAAGAGGGGGGGTGGGGCACAAATGGGGGGGGTGGAGGTGGGATCTGACCAGAGCTGACCCACCTCTCCCTTGAGGCCGGAACTCAAAGTCTGTCCCCTGATGAGCAGAGGTGGGAGGGGAAGACATTCTTGGGTGCACCGGGGCTCGGTGTCCCCTCCAATGCTGTCCCCCCCTTAGGTTTCAAGCTGGCCTTCAACTACCTGAAGGACAAGAAGTTCGTGGAAGCCATCGAGATCTGTCACCATGTGCGGGAGCCACCTGCTGAGGGTTGGGGGGGGGTGCTGGGACCCCGGCCTGGGGCTGACCATCACCCCAAGTTCTTCTCTTCCCAGGTCCTCTTGCAATACCCCAACTACCCCAAGATCAGAGAAGAGATCCTAGAAAAGGCCCAAGGATCTCTAAGGCCGTAGCTGCCGTGGTGGACAGCAGTGGGGTTTGGGGGGGGTTGGGGTGTGTGTGTGGGGGGTGCCCGGTCCGTGGGGAGCCACTGGTCCGTCAGCTGAAGATTTATGGGAGAAGGGGAAGAAAAAAAAGTTGGGGGGCAAAGTGGATCCTCAGAGAATCGAGACAAAGTCCTATTGAGCCACATCACTGTAGTGTCGAGGATTCTTTGGGGGGGTTGTGATTTATCTGAGGTGAAGTGGGGGGTGGTACCCCTTCTTTGAGGAGTGATTTTTTTTGGGGGGGAGGGTCAGTTGTGGGTCTTGAACTCGTGGCCTGAGTGGTTCATTGGTGAGAGTCTCACAGACTTTTCCTGCCCCGGGCTGGCCTCCAACTGTGATCCTCAGATCTCAGCCTCCACCTGAGTAGCTGGGAAAACGGGTGTGTGCTTCCGGTGTCCCCACATGAAGGAAATCCTCGTTGTTCTGGGCAGGATGAGAGCTGGAGGGAACTTCTGAGGCTCCAGCCCAGGCCCCCACTGCCAGGACAGGGTGTGTCCTGTTGTTTTGGCCTCGGGCCCAGGGGACCCGGTGGACAGATCGGGCTGGTGTGCATGGATGTGGTGTTTTTCTCCCAAGTTGGAAAAGGCTGGTGCTCTACCACCTGAGCCACACCACCACGTCTGGCTTTTTCTGACTAGTTCATGGGAGATGAGAATCTCACGGACCTTCCTGCCCTGGGCTGGCTTTGAACCGCGATCCTCTTGATCTCAGCTTCCTGAATCGCTGGGTTGACAATGCGTGAGCCACCAGCGCCCAGCTCCGCTCAGCCTCCCTCCCCGTTAATCTCCAGTGACCCTCTGGGGAGGTAGGGGTTAATGCCCCCCCCCTAGTCCTGTACCCCCCAATTCACAATTCACCTAGCCTGTTAGCTGGCTTCCTGTGTCTAAGCTGCTAGACACTACACTGCACAAGAAATCTCTTCAGTCTCTCCTGGGGTGAACAGGGCCCGCAGTTCTTAGGAATGATGATGATTGATGGTGGTGGTGATGATGATTTCAATTCATTTTTATTGTGTCCCAGGAGACGCAGGCTGGCCAGGCCCTGCCCTGGAGCACGCGAGTTTCTTGGCACAGGTCCACAGAGCGCTGAATAAATTAAGGATTCCTGACATGTCACTAGATGAAAAAACCACAACAGAACGGGAACAAAGGGAAACCAAGACAAATGACATCCAAAATGAAATAAGAAAGCCCTGAAGAGTCACCCCAAAACCAAGAGGAGGTGGTGGTGGGGGGCCTGGGGTGCTGTTCAGATCATTCCAGGCACCGTTGCTCACGCCTGTAATCCCGGCTCCTCCTTGGGAGGCTTGAGATCCGGAGGATCGTGGTTCCAAGCCAGCAGCCCAGGGGCTGGGGAAAGTCCCCAAGGAGCCACCAAGAAGCGGGGGGCGGGGGAGGGAGTGGCACCCTAAGGTAGCTCTCAGTGGTTGAGCGCCAGCCTGGAGCTCGGAAGGGCCCTGAGTTCGAATCCCAGGACTCGACGGGGGGAGAAAAAGACCCAATAAATAAGACGAGTTGCTGGGTTATGTAAAACAGACACAGAAACGGGACACGGGTGACTAGGCCGGTCGAGGACACAGCTCCTTGTTGGGGGACTGGGGGGCCCCCAAACCACAAAATCCAGCAGCAGTGGGGCGCTGGGCTCGGGGGGAGGGGGGCTCCCGATGGCGCATCACAGGGGTGCGGGCTCCACGAGGGAGGTGGCCCCGTGATCGAAGGGCAGGGTGGGCTCCGTGGCCGGATCGGAAAGGCCCAGGAGGGAATCCAGGAAGCCGGGGCTCAGGTCCCCAGGCGTGGGGCCCCCTGGCGGGGTGTGGGGGGCCGGGTACCGGGGCCCCAGGCTGTAGTCAGGCAGGGTCTGGAGCCAGGCGAGTGAGTCACAGCCCGGCTGGGCCGGGGGAGCCCCGGGGGCGCTGTCCGCATCCAGGTTGGCATTCTCATCCCAGATCCCCGGGGGGAGATTCGAACCCGCGAAGCTCTGGGGCCAGTGGGCCGCGCCGAAGACGTCGTTGAAATGGAAGCAGGTGAGGTGATCCAGGGGGTCTCGGCTGGCGGCCTCCTCCTCCTCCTCTTCCTCACCCCACAGCTCACAGGGCTGGAAGGGGGGCGCAGGGTCATCTCCCTGCGTCTCCCCCAAACTGGACGAGGAAGACGAGGCGGTGGAAGAATCCGTCATGTCGCTGCCACGGCTATCTTCCTCCAACTCGCTGCTGCTGCTGCCCCCCAGGAATGGGGGGAGAAGGCCCTGCTCTCCCAGGCCCGGGGGGTGGCTGCCAGCGGGTGCCTCAGTTTCTCCCGGATCGCCGGTGGCTGTGGCCTGCTCCAGCTGCAGCCGGGCCAGGGTGCGCACGAAGTGCGTGTGGACCCGGGCCTGGTTGAACTCCACGCGGCCCTCGGGGTTGGCGCAGCTCTCCCGAGCGCAGCCGCAGGGGAACGACGTGTGGTCCATCTGCGGGGACGAAAAAGGAGAGCTGGGCGAACAGAGGCTGGGAGCGGCGACGCACACCTGTAGTCCCGGCCCGCTCGGGACGCGAGGATCCGAAGGCCCGGATGTGTGAGGTGGCCAGCCGGGGGGGGTGGCAAAGTCCAGGGGGAGGAGGGGGGACACCTGTCACCCGAGGGACCGGGGTGAGGCCACCAGGGTCAGGCTAAGTGGGGAGGCGGAGATCCGGAGGATCGCGGTTCAAACCTGGCCTGGGCAGGAAAGTCCGGGAGACCCTCACGGCCAGCAAACCACCAGGAAACGGGAAGTGGCGCCATAGATAGAGAGATAGATAGATGGGTGCAAGTGGTAGAGCACCCGCTTTGGGGAAAAGCAGCTCTGGGGCAGCGCCCGGGTCCTGAGTTCGAGTCCCAGGACTGGAGGGTGCGTACGCATGTGCATGCACACGTTCGTGGGCACTCACCTGGCACGGGATGCCAGCCAGGCTGCAGCTACAGGTGCGGGGGTCACAGGTGTGGGTACAGTGGCAGCCGCAATCCTCGCGGGCGCGGCGCAGGGCCCGTAGCTCCCGCCTTTCGTCCCGGTCGATCCTGCGGACGCCCGAGGCCCGGAGCAAGGCCCTGCGCTGGCGGGCGGGACAGGGCTGCAGGAAGGCATCGTCCTCCAGGGCGCCCTGGGCCACGGCCGCCTCCAGCGCTTCCTCCACGGAGGCTTCATCCACCATGGGCTCTGGGTTCCAGTCTTCCCTCAGCAGGCCGGCTGCCAGCAGCTGTGTGTGCAAAGGAGCCGTGAGCTGGGGAGTCTTGGGTTGAGCCCGGTGGTGGGGCTTGAACTCAGGGCCTGGGGCGCTGTCCCTGAGCTCTTCAGCTCAAGGCGGGCGCTCTACCTCTTGAACCACGGCGCCGCTTCTGGCTTTTCTGGTGGTTCATGGGAGATCAGAGTCTCACGGACTTGCCTGCCCGGGCTGGCTTTGAACCGCCATCCTCTGGATGAGCACTGGAAGCCAAGCCCGGGTCCAAAAAGCCTATGGGCTTCTCATTTTCCAATCGATTGGCAAAAAGGCAGAAGTGAAGCTGTGGTTCAAGCGGTAGAGCCTTGCTGAGCGTTGAGGCTCACGCCTTCAACCCCAGCTCCTCAGGAGGCTGAGATGGGAGGATCCCAGTTAGAGGCCAAGCCCGGGGCAGGAAAAGCCGGTGAGACTCGGATCGCCAAGAAACCACTGGGAAAAACCAGCCGTGGTGCTGTGGCTCAAGTGGGAGAGCGCCGGCCCAGGCCGTGAGTTCCAGCTCCAGGACTGAGGCTCCTCTTCCCCCAATCCTCCCTACCTTCTGCCTCTGGGCCTCCACGTTTTCCTCCCGCAGCCTCTGGCGCAGCCTTTCCCGGCGGACCCGGGCCTGCTCCAGGGTGAACTCAGCCAGGGAGAAGCGGCGGGTGGTGGTGTGGTAGGGGGCCATGCCCAGCGTGCAGCCGCCCCGTCGGGGGACGCTGGTGAAGCCCTGGCATCGGGGGAAGTAGAAGACGGTGACACCCTCGAAGGCCACGCGGCCCGTGCGGCGGTGGCCAGTGCGTCTGAGGATGGAAAGGGCTGGAAGGCCGGGGGGGGGGGGGGGGGGGGGAGAAAGGGAAGAGGGGGGAGTTACTGGTGTGGGACAGGCAGATCTAGCCACACCCACAAGGGCGAGGGGGGACGGGGGAGGGGGTGGTCGTGGCTCAGGCCTGTCATCCTGGCTTGCTTTGCTCAGGGGAGGCTGAGATCGGAGGATCGTGGTTGGAGGCCAGCCCGGGCAGCGGGAAAGTCCGTGAGACTCTCAATCTCCACCGGAAAACCCCCAAGTGGCGCCAGCGATATGGCTCCAAGGGGGAAGAGCGGCAGCCCGGAGCGCCAAAGGGGCTCAGCCACGGCGCCCAGGCCCTGAGTTCAAGTCCCGCAACTGACCAAAAGGGAGAGAGGGGGAAGGGAGAAGGGGTATGGAGGTTTCCCGGGAAGAGAGCTGACTCACGGGTAAAACTTTTGGGGCTGCACGAATCCTGTCCGGGCTGGGGTCCCCGAACCCACGGCTCCTCGTCAGACCCCCAGGGAGGGGAAGTGGAGGACGTGGAGGAGCAGGAAGGCGGCGAGGAGGAGGAGGAGGAGGAGGAGCAAGAGGAGGGGTCCCCCTCTTCCTCTAACTGGTAGAATTTCCTCTTCATGGCGGCGCTGGGGGGCAGAAATCTCCTCAGCGGCTGGGGCGAGGGGGAGAGGGGGATCGGGGACACGGCGATGAGCCTCCTGGAAAAAGAAGGAAAGTTCTAAGTGTCAGGGAGGTACCACACCACCGCTGACCGGGGAGGCAGCAGCCGCAGGCCCCCGCCACCCAGCCTCATCATTGTTGAGGTGTCTTGGGTTCTTTCCAGCCCGAAAGTTCTAGAACGTTCTAGGGCTCTCTAGAACGTTCTAGGGCTCTCTAGAACGTTCTAGGACTCTCTAGAACGTTCTAGGACTTTCTAGAACTAGGCCAGATCCACAGGAAGAAGCTCTCTTCCCCAGACACATGCCCCCCCCTCCAGGCGGAAACACCGGGCACACGCCTGTCACCCCAGCTACTCGGGAGGCTGAGATCTGGAGAATCGTTGGTTCAAAGCCAGCCTGGGCAGGAAAAGCCTAGAGAGACTCTTTATCTGCAAGGCACCAGCTAAATGCAAGAGAGAGATGGCGCCGTGGCTCAAGGGGTAGAACCCCTCAGCCTTGGGCAGACGATGAATGGAATGGTGCTCGGTTCTGAGTTCGAGCCCCAGGACCGACACCCCCAGCCCCCACAAGTAAAAAGCAGCAGCAGCAACACACAAAAGGGGCATTTTAAACCACCTCCCCCCCCCCCCCAAGCCTTCCTAGGAATCTTCCAGCGAGTCTTGCTCATAGTTTCCTCCAAACCACGCAGAGGGACAAACAGATGGACAGACAAGATGTAGTCTGGCCTAGATCCTTCTCTGACGGGAACCTGGGTTGGTCTGACTCACCAGAGCTGAGTCACCGGTGGCTTCTGTGTGTGTGTGCGTGTGCATGTGCGTGCATGCACCCCACAGACTCTGCAGTCTCCTCTACCCTGGCTCCACCTTCTTCCAGACACACACACACACACACACACCCTAGCTTCCCCTACACCCACAATTCCACAGCCCCCCCCCCCCCCCGCACCGATCCCCCTTGTACAAGCCACAGACTTGAATCTACCTTTCTCTTGTTTGTTTTTGTTTGTGCCAGTCCTGGGGCTTGAACTCAGGGCCTGATTGAGCTCTTTGACTCCGGGCTGTGGTGCTCTACCACCTGAGCCACAGCTCCACTTCCAGCTTTTTTGGTGGTCCGTGGGAGATAAAGGCCTGGCCTTGAACTACGATCCTCCGGATCTCAGCCTCCTGAGTAGCTGGGATGACAGGCGAAAACCAGTGTTTAACTTCCTCTGAAAAACCATCACACCTACAATGTGAGAGAGTAATCCAAAGCGTAGCTCAGAGGACCCAGGAACTACGGCCCGGGCTGGCGCTGGTGACTCACACCTGTCATCCCAGCTTCTCAGGAGGCTGAGATCTGGAGGATCCCGGTTGGAGGCCAACCAACCCAGGGCGGGAAGAAAGTCCGTGAGACTCTGACCTCCCAGGAACCACCAGAAAACCGGAAGTGGGGCCATATATATATGGCTCAAAGTGGTAGAGTGCCAGCCTTGACTGAAAGAGTTCAGGGACAGTGCCCAGGCCCTGAGTTCAAGACCCGGTATAGGCACACACAAGAAGAGGAGGAAGAGGGTGGGGAGGAGGAGGAGGGGGAGACAGAGACAAGGAAGGAAGGAAGGATGGTCGTGAAGGAATCCAGGAAAAAGTGTCAGACAGTGAGTCAGAGGTGGGGGGGATGGGCGCCAGGCTCTGGCCTGTGGCTGGCTTCCCGGGGTGAGCACGCCCCCCCCAATCCTGGAGGAAAGAAGAAAAAGAAAATCCATCCCCAGGAGTGGGCAAAGGGAGGGCTCATACCCACTGGGGGCTGGTGGGGGGCAGACACAGGAAAAAGCCAGAAGTGGCGCTGTGGCTCAAGTGGTAGAGCACCCGCCTTGAGCAGAAGAGCTGAGGGACAGCGCCCAGGCCCTGAGTTCGAGTCCTAGGACCGGCACCAAACAGAAAAACCAAAACGAAGTGACCCCAACTTCTCTTGTTCATCTTGGCCAGTCTCCCCACCCCCTTCAGAAAGGCCCCCCCCTTGCCTGGAATCTCAGGAATGTGTCCTTTGACCCCAGAACCTCAGATGACCAAACTCCCCACCCCCCCATTCACTCAAATCCCCTCTCCTGCCCACCCCCCAATACCTGGAGGGGGGCCCCCCATAAATCTAGGTCCTCAAGAGGGAGGTAATAGGGTGAAAAGAGCATCTAGAAGATTCCTTCCTCTTGAAGCCATAAGAGTTGGGACAGTAGAGGGGGGGGACAGGAAGTGGGGCATGCACAGCTCCCCTCCCCCACTATCTCTCAGAAGCTAATGGGGGGAGGGAGGAGGAGGGGAGGAGGGGACAGCGCCCCAGCTTCAGCCAGGGCCAGGCCCAAAGAACTGATCTATAACTGATAGGTGAACACACCAGCGTGCACATAAATACCTGATGAATAACAACTAACGGCCCTAGCTTGCTTCATTCATTCATTCATTCATTCATTCATTCATTCGTTCATTCATTCATTCATTCGTTCATTCATTCGTTCACTCATTCAGCAAATGTCTTGGGGTAGGGGGAGTACAGGCAGGAGCAACTCCAGGAAAGGGCTCAGGAAGATTTCTAACTAGGGGGTGAAGGAAGGGCTAGAGACAACTCCCCCCCTGCAGATTTCCAAAGCCTGAGGACACAGGAGGGGTGACATGGGGGTGGGAACCCCAGGACACAAGAGAAAGGGGTGACTTGCTTGGAGGAGAGGCAGATGGATGGGTGGATAGATGGATGGATGGGTGGATGGATGGATGGAGGGATGGGTGGATGGATGGATGGGTGGATGGATGAGTGGATGGATGGGTGGATGGATGGATGGGTGGATGGATGGATGGGTGGATGGGTGGATGGATGGATGGGTGGATGGATGGGTGGATGGATGGGTGGATGGATGGATGGGTGGATGGATGGATGGGTGGATGGATGGATGGGTGGATGGGTGGATGGATGGGTGGGTGGATGGATGGATGGATGGATGGATGGATGGGTAGATGGGTAGATGGGTGGATGGGTAGATGGGTGGGGGGTGGACGGACATTTGAGAAGGGGGTGTCACAGATTTGAGATGTTGGGAGAGAGCTGGGAAGGAAGGAGGGGGGCTCCCCTCGGGTGTCAGGAAGTTGTGGGCTGTTGTGTGCCTGCCAAGGAGAGCGGTGACTAAGTGTGGTAACTACGGTGTGGGTCATCTCCAGTCCAAGTGCTGAGCTGGGGGTGGGGGGGGGGAGGAGAGGAAGTTTACCTGCGGGGAGGGGGGAGGGGGGAGCTGGTGTGTACAGCCACCGGCTGGCCCCAGTGACTCACGCTGGTGGTGGCTTGCGGGTGACTATGACTGGGACAAACAGGTGAGTGAGTGCAGGACACAATCCCTCCCTTTCCTGGAGGGGGGGGTGTTCTGTGACTCACCCCCCTACCCTCAGCTCACCCCTCCTGCCCTCCCTCCCTCCCTCCCTCCATCTATCTATCTGTCCATCTATCCACCCACCTGTCCATCTGTCCATCCATCCATCCCTCCATCTACCCATCCCTCCATCTACCCATCCCTCCATCCACTCATCCATCCATCCATCCATCCACTTATCCATCCATCTACCCATCTACCCATCCATCCATCCACCCATCCATCCATCTACCCATCTACCCATCTACCCATCCATCCATCCACCCATCCACCCATCCACCCATCTACCCATCCATCCATCCACCCATCCACCCATCCACCCATCCACCCATCCACCCATCCATCCACCCACCCATCCATCCACCCACCCATCCATCCACCCATCCATCCATCCACCCATCCATCCACCCATCCATCCATCCATCCATCCACCCATCCATCCACCCACCCATCCATCCATCCATCCATCCACCCATCCATCCACCCATCCATCCACCCATCCATCCACCCATCCACCCATCCACCCATCCACCCATCCATCCATCCCTCCATCCACTCATCCATTTACCATCTATCAATCCATCCATCCTTCTATTCATCCATCCCTCCAACCTTCCATCTATCCATCCATCCAGTGATCACCTATCGATCCATTCATCATCTATCTATCCCTCCATCCATTAATCCATTCATCAGGAATCCCATGAATCCTCCAACCATCCATGAAACCCTTCATCCATGGATCATCTTATCTGTCATCGACCCACCCATCCATCCAACTCTTCCACCCCCTCCCCCCCCGGGTGGGGATGGGGGGGCCAAGGAGAAGGAAGAGGTGCGTGTGTGTGCGCGCGCACGCTGGAAGGAGAAGTCACCCGTGTCACCTGCTCCGGCCACGCGAGTAACTTAAAAAAAAAAAAGTTCTCCAGCCAC
Organism: Dipodomys merriami; assembly: GCF_024711535.1. Lineage (NCBI taxonomy): Eukaryota > Metazoa > Chordata > Mammalia > Rodentia > Heteromyidae > Dipodomys > Dipodomys merriami. Next base: position 87,855 of record NW_027202549.1, read on the forward strand.
AACTGGGTCAAAAGGGAGGAAAGCACGCGCGCATGCGCACTGTACACACCTCCCCCCCGGGGGTGCAGCCCGGACCCCCTCCCGCCCCCCCCCACACACACCTCGCAGGGGGATCTGGGGGTGCGGGTGAGGAGGAGGGGGGGGTGTCCCTGTCAAAACTGGGGCGGGGAGGGGGAGGGGAGGCGGGCCCCTCCCCCACACCCCTCCCCCCTCCCCTGAGAGGCGGAACCCCTCCCGTGGCGCAGCAGCGGGGTGCGGGGTCAGAGGTCAGGGGTCAGGGAGGTCGGGGGGGGGACGAGGCCCCGCGATGCAGCCCCCCCTCCCCCGCCAACACTCGGGGCTCACCTGCGATCGCAGCGTCCGCCGGGGTGTCCCCCCCCCGCTCCACGGCTCTCCCCGGGCTCCGAGCGCGCGCTCGGTGTCGTCCCGGCTCCCGGCTGCGTCCGCCCGGCTCGGCGGCGGCGGGAGACTGGCCGTGCCCGGCTCCGCCCGCCGCGCCGCCTCCGCCGGCAGTGGAAAACTCCGCGGCTCCGCGCGACTGACTCACGGCCGGGCCGCCCGCCAGGCCGGCTGCCCTCCGCAGCCCCGCCCCGCAGCGCGGCCACGCCCCCCGGCGCGGCTCATTGGCCCGCGGCCCGCAGGCCACGCCTCCCTGACGCACGCCCATTGGCCTGTCGGCCCCCAGGGCCACGCCTCTCCGCAGGCCAGCCTTTCCGTGCGTAACCCCCTCCCCGGAAGCCACGCCTCCTCATTCCGGCCATTCCCGCCCCCCCATGCCACGCCCCTCCCTCCTCCAGTCACGCCCCTCCAGAAAACCCATTACGTAGGCCGGGAAGCCACGCCCCTTTCCCTTTCCCTTTCCGTGGTCCTTCTAGCCACGCCCCTCGGACCAGCCCATTGGCCCTAGCCCCAGGAAGCCCCTGGAGGCCACGCCCCGCTCCCCTCAGGCCACGCCCACTCCCCCCCTCCTCGCGTTCCCGTGCTCTGCTTTCTCCTGCACACACTTTGGATTCCGGGAATCAATGAGGGATCAGGCACATCCGGGACTTTCTGGGAATTCTTGTTCTTTCGCGTAAGAGACCTCTGGCCGGGGAGGGGCGTGGCAGGGGGCGTGGCCTCGGGCGGGACGCCGTCCGCGGCAGGGGGCGGAGCTCTGGTGGGGCGTGGGGCGTGGCTTGGAGGGACGTGACGCCCGTCGTGGAGGCGGGGCTTCGTGAGTGCTGCGTGCCACCGACGCTGGGGGGCTGACGCTCGTGGGGGCGTGGCCCTGGGGAGGCGGTGACGCCGGAGAGACGGTGCTCGGATTGGAGGAGAGGCAGGGCGGGTCATTTGGGGGGCGTGGTTTGCAGTTGGAGGCGTGGCTCGGGGGAGGAGAGCTCTAGGTACTTCGGAGGCGGAGGCTGAGGGTTCAAAGCCCGCCCAGGAAGAAAACTGTGAGACGATCTCCAGTTAACCAGCCAGATGCCACACACGACCCCAGCAAGGAGGGCGCCCCAGCTCTGAGTTCCTGCCCCAGGAATGGCACAAATTAAAGAATAAGAGAAAGAAATGACTTTACAGGCAGGAGCCACGGGTACCCTTCCGCTTTAGCTCCTAATTCCTTTAAAACTGAGAGATAGGGGAGATGCAAAGGCCCTGGGGCCAGGGAGGGGAGGGGGCGGGGCCGCAGATGCAAAGGCCCTGGGGCCAGGAAATCCATCAGCTTGTGGAGTTCTGAACTGGGCCCCTGAGAAGCGTGAGTCAGGGGCTGACAGGAGGGAGTTAGGGAGAGGGGTGAGTCACACTAGTCGGGCAGGCCTGGGAGTTTCCGTGTCAGGCAAGGGGGAGTGCGGGAGATGATGACGATCTGGAAAGTTCTCTCTGAAGGGAGGGGGGGGCTGCTGCCAGAGGACACAGGCCTCGGGGTGGCGTGATGGATGACTGAAGTGCACCCCGACCCGGGCAGGGTCCAGCCCCCTCGGTGCAGATCCGGATCCGCATCCTTTTGGGATTCTAGAAAGAGAAGAAGAAAAAAAAAAAAAAAGAACCAAGGCCCAGGCAGCACGGCGCATGCGCCGCGGCCGGGCGTCGGGGGCGTCTCCGTGGTCATGGCAACGAGCCTGCGCCCAGCGCCTGCCTGGTGTCTCCTAGCAACCGCGCGCGCCGTCCCCGTCGCCCTGGCAACGGCGGCTGGGAGCGAAACCACGCCTCCCTGGGGCCCCCGGAAGGGGCGTGGCCTCGCGAGGGAGGGGGTGTGGCTTGCTCCGCCTCAGGCCTCACCCAAGCGTCCAGGCCCAATAGGCCCCTGCCCGCCCTGGTGTGTGTGTGTGTGTGTGTGTGCACACGCGTGTGCACGAGTGTGCACGTGTGTGTGTGCTGGTATTAAGGTTTGCACTCGAGAGTGTGGGCTCCTCTATCCTTTACGCTTCCTTCACTCAAGGCTGGTGCTTTACCACTTGAGCCACGCCTCAGCCCCTGGCTTTTGTTTTGGTAGGGGGATCAGGAGTTTTCTGCCTGGGGCCTGGCTTCGAACCTCCATCCTCAGCTCCCAGCTGTCTTTTTTATGTGTGTGTGTGCCCATGCTGGGACTTGAACTCAGGGCCTGGGCTCTGTCTTTGAGCGCTTTTGCTATTCTTGAGGCTGGCGCTCGACCGCTTGACCCACACGACTCCACTTCTGGTTTTATTTAGTAATTGCTCTTTATTTTTGTGCAGGTTCGTTGGAGATCAGGGGATTTGTCTGCCTGCAGCTGGCTTTGAACCACGATCCTCTATGATTCCAGCCTCCCGAAGACTGTAGAAACTAGACGTGGAGGCTCAGAACGTTCTGGACCGATGGCCCAAGTGGCCTGCTTTCCAGGTCTGGGGAACCAGGAGATCCATTCTCCTGGATCTCACCTGGAGATCCATTCACTTCGCTACTGAGGGGTGGCAGGGAGGGGGTTGGGGGACTTCATTGGAGAATGTGCAGGTTGGGGTATTCCTGAGATGCTGGGTCTTGCTTCTAGAAGGTTCTGGAATCTTCCAGGAGATTCTGGAAGTCGCCGGGGTTCTCGTTATCGGCCTGGCCATGTCCCCCCCCCCTGATGTCATCCTAGAACTCACAGCCACCTCCATCCAGGGGGGCTGTGGTCTGGGCAGGGGACTGAGAATGTGTCCGGCTGGAAGGTGGGGGTATGTTGGCCAGGTGTGCAGGTTTGGGGGGTACCGGTGGCTTCTTCCTGGGTGGCCGGGCGGCATCTGCCTTGGGGGTGTCCATCTGTACCCCTCCAGGGTGGCTTTGGCCAGCAGGAGGCTCGCTGGGGGTCTGAAGAAGGGGGTTGTGCAGGCCGACCGCGTTCCTCTGGATCGCATCTCCACCATGGCCGCCTGGGAGGGCAGGCCGGGGCCTGGTCGTGGCAGCTGGGTGAGCAGAAAGCGGGGGTACCGAGGCCTGATCACAGGGCTGCAGGCGGGGCCCCGCCGTCTGGGGCTCGGGGGGAGAGGGGCCCACCCCACAGGGGCCCTCGGGGTGAGCAGTGTAGACGCCGTCTTGAACAGCGCCCCTGGGTGGTAAATCCGGTCCCCCACTGACCTCTGGGATCTCGGGGTCCCCTCCTGCCCCGGGCCTGAAGTGTTCACCCGGGGGGACCCCAGGGGTGGTGGCTGGGGTGTGGGGAAGCCCGTGGTGCGTGTGCGTGGCAGGGACTACAGGAGTGCGTTGCAGGGGGTGTCTGTCCAGCGCGTGCTGACGCAGGCCCTTGGCCTCAGCCACGGCCTCCCGCAGGTTCTGTAGGGCTCCTTGGAGATCGGGGGCCTCCACCAGGACCCCACCGCTGCCCAGAACCTCCTTGGCTCCCCGGGTCTCCCCCTCGGGGCCTTCTGGAAGGTTCTGTCCGGAGGAAGTGACCTCACCCTGTTCAAAAAGCCAGGTGAATTTGCACACGGGTGGGGTGAGCCCAGGATCCGGGTGGGTTCTAGAACTTTCTGCCTCCTCCTCTTCCTCCTTCTCTGGAGACTGGCAGATCTCTTGGTGGCGACACACCTGCCCAGAAGGGATATGAACCCGGCTCCAGCTCCTGACCAGCCCCGGCCGGCAGGAGGCCTGCAGGGGCTCCGTGTCGAACACGTGTCTGTCTGTCTGTCCGTGCCCGCCTTCCACCAGTTCGACTTGCAAGTGTCGTTCCCCGCCGCTGTCCACCGGGTCCTGAGTTCCGGGCTGGAACAGCCACGTGCAAGAGGTCTCTGATCCCCGCGTGGCCGACGATGCGCCCACGGGACACGTCTCGAACAACCACCGGATGGTTGGCATGGTGTCCGGTGGGGCGCCCTCTCTCTCTTCCCGCTGGGGCTGTGCGTGGATCGTGGCTAGGGGCTGGGTCTCGAAGAGCCACTGGGCAGTGGCCACATCACCACTCTTCACTTGCCTTGTGATGCCTCGAACAACATTCACTTTATCAGGACTACCCCCTAGCTGGTCCAACGGCCGAGTCTCAAACATCCACCTGTAACCCCAGCCGTCGCCCCCAAGCACCTGCTCTCTGCTGTCGGAGGTCAGGGCGTACAGCCGGCCTCTGCCATCCTGCATGGCGTACACGGGGTTGCCAGGATCCTGGGATGACCTTGAAGCGGTCTCTCCTGTTCCTGCCCTAGTAATATTCCCCGGGATGGAAGAAAACTCGTCCTGGCCACCAATCTTATCCAGAGGAAGAGTCTCGAAGAGATGCTGAAAGGCTTTTACGTCCCCCTTCAACGTGTCTTCCTGGGGGGCATCTGGAGCTGGGGACCCCTCCCCTCCTTGGCCCCCCACTTTCTGGAGCTCACCCATTTGAACCTGGGGTGTGAAACCATCCAGGGGTGTGGTCTCGAATAACCACAGGGTCGATCGGACGTGGCCGGGGGGGACGGCTTCCCTGGGTGGGGGGTGCGCCTCCATCTCTGATTCCTCTCCTTCATTTTCTTCTCCTCTCAGTGTATCCAGGGGCCGGGTCTCGAACAGCTGGCGCTGCCGTCGAACCCCGGGCCCGTCGAGGATGAGATCTGGAGATGCCTGGAAATGCCGCTCGTCCACCACCACCTCCCGGATGGCGTCCAGGGGCTGCGTCTCGAACACCCACTGCATGGCGCTGACATCGGGCCCGGCCCCCTCCTCCAGGGAGATGCCCCGGATCACCCGCACCCGGCCCGGGTCTTCCTGGAAGGCATCCAGGGGCCTGGTCTCGAACAGCCAGCGGGCGGCCCTGACGGTGTGGCTGCGGATCTCCTCCCTGCAGGCCGCCCGCACCTCGTGCATGGCGCCCCGGGCGTCCCGCAGCGCGCACAGCGGCTGCGTCTGAAACAGCGCCACCGTGGTCTTCACATCACCCCGCAGCTCCTGAAGCTCCGCCCGCAGCTCCAGGGGGCTGGGGTCCTGCAGGGAGGGGCGCGACCCCAGCCGGTCCAGCGGCCGCGTCTCAAAGAGCTTTCTGGTGGCCTGAACATCCCCTTTGGCCACAGTGCTGCTGCTGCTGCTGGTGCCGGTGTCCATTGGTGATGTCTGACCTGTCATGGCATGTGTTGTGACACTTGGTGGCTCCACTGGTGATGTCTGGCCTGTTGTTGCATCTATTGGTGCTGTCTGGCCTGTCATCGTCTGTGTCATCACACGCGGTGGCTCCATTGGTGATGTCTGGCCAGTCATGGCATGTGTCATGGCACTTGGTGACTCCATTGGTAATGTCTGGCCAGTCATTGTCTGTGTCATCACACGCGGTGGCTCCATTGGTGATGTCTGGCCAGTCATCACATGTGTCTTGGCACTTGGTGGCTCCATTGGTGTTGTCTGGCCTGTTGCATCCATTGGTGATGTCTGGCCTGTCATTGTCTGTGTCATCGCACTCAGTGGCTCCATTGGTGATGTCTGGCCAGTCATGGCATGTGTCTTGGCACTCAGTGGCTCCATTGGTGATGTCTGGCCAGTCATGGCATGTGTCTTGGCACTCAGTGGCTCCATTGGTGATGTCTGGCCTGTCATGGCATGTGTCTTGGCACTTGGTGGCTCCATTGGTGATGTCTGGCCAGTCATGGCATGTGTCTTGGCACTTGGTGGCCCCATTGGTGATGTCTGGCTAGTCATGGCATGTGTCTTAGCACTCAGTGGCTCCATTGGTGATGTCTGACCAGTCATGGCATGTGTCTTGGCACTCGGTGGCTCCATTGGTGATGTCTGGCCAGTCATCACATGTGTCTTGGCAGTTGGTGGCTCCATTGGTGATGTCTGGCCAGTCATCACATGTGTCTTGGCAGTTGGTGGCTCCATTGGTGATGTCTGGCCAGTCATGGCATGTGTCTTGGCACTTGGTGGCTCCATTGGTGATGTCTGGCCAGTCATCGCATGTGTCTTGGCACTCGGTGGCTCCATTGGTGATGTCTGGCCAGTCATGGCATGTGTCTTGGCACTCAGTGGCTCCATTGGTGATGTCTGGCCAGTCATGGCATGTGTCTTGGCACTTGGTGGCTCCATTGGTGATGTCTGGCCAGTCATCGCATGTGTCTTGGCACTTGGTGGCTCCATTGGTGATGTCTGGCCTGTGGCCACAGGTGGTGGCTGTGTCTCGCACCCACGTTGGGCTGCGTGGTCATGGACGCCAGGCGTTGGCTGGGGCCGGGTCGGGTCCTGGGGTGGGCGTGCGGTGACGGAGCCCTCCTCAAGCCCCCTGGAGGCGCCCTGCACGGGGCCCCCGGGCTCCGGCCCATCGTGGGCCCCGATGGCGTCCAGCCTGCAGTTCTCAAAGATCCAGCACAGGCCCCGGACGTCGCCATTGGCCGGCTCCACGGGGCCCAGCACGGCGGCCAGGTCCCGGGCCACCGCCTCGGCCAGCGGCCCCCGCAGCGCGGGGTGCATGCGCCGGGACAGGCGGCGCAGCTCCAGGGGGAGGCCCGCCCGAGGAGGCCGCGGGGGCAGAGGCCCCGGACAGCTGTCCGCGGAGGACATGGTGACGGGTGGGCGCTGGCCTGCAGAGAGGAGAGGACGGGAGTGAGGGCAACTGCTCTCCCTCCCTCCCTCCCTCCCTCCTCTTTCCTTTTTCGTTCTCTTCCTTCCCTCCCTCCCTCCTTCCTTCCCTCCTTCTTTCCCTCCTTTCCTTCTTTCTCTTCCCTCCTTCCTTCCTTCCCTCCCTCCTTCCCTCTCTCCTTTCCTTGTATCCCTCCCTTCTTCCTTCCTTCCCGCCTTCCCTCCCTCCCTCCCTTCCTTCCCTCCTTCCCTTTTTTCTTGCCCTCCCTCCTTCCCTCCCTCCTTCCTTCCATCCCTCCCTTCCTACCTTCCTTCCCTCCTTCCCTCCCTTCCTTCCCTCCCTCCCTTTCTTCCTTCTCTCCCTCCCTCTTTCCCTTCCTTCCCTCCCTCCCTCCTTCCCTCCCTCCCTCCCTCCTTCCTTCCTTCCTTCTTTTGCACCTTCCCTCTTTCTTCCTTCCCTCCTTCCCTTTCTCCCTTCCTCACTTCCTTCCTTCCTTCCCTCCCTTCCTCCTTCCTTCCTTCCTTTTTTCCTTCCTTCCTTCCCTCCCTCCTTCCTTCCTTCCTTCTTCCTTCCTTTTCTCCTTCCTTCCTTCCTTCCTTCCTTCCTTCCTTCCTTTTTTCCTTCCTTCCTTCCTTCTTTTGCTCCTTCCCTCTTTCCTTCCTTCCCTCCTTCCCTCCCTCCCTCCCTTCCTTCCTTCCTTCTTTCCTTCTCTTGCTCCTTCCCTCTTTCCTTCCTTCCCTCCTTCCCTCCCCTCCCTCCTTTCCCTGCCCCAGGCTGGCTTTGACCCACAATCCTCAGCTTTCAGCCTCCTGAGGACGCGCCAGGCGTGAGGCCATTTTTTTCTTGCATCTCCAACAAGAGAGACCCAAAGTCTCCCGGGTGTGTGTGGGGGGGACATTGGAAGTACCCCTCCACCTTCTCTGTCCTTTCTCCCCCTGCCAGGGAAAGCAGGGGCCCCCTGAGCTCAGGAACCCCCGCCCCCATGTTGGAGGCTGAGTTTCCCCAGGGAGATGAAGTTCCCCACACCGGACACGAGAGGGCACGCGTGCCCCAAGGGAAGAGGCTCCCCGGAAAACGGCCTGTGACTGGTGTGTGTGTGTGTGTGTGTGTGTGTGTGAGAGAGAGAGAGAGAGAGAGAGAGAGAGAGAGAGAGAGAGAGAGAGAGAGAGAGAGAGAGAGAGAGGGAGTCTCATGGACTTTCCCACCCCAGGCTGGCTCTGACCCACGATCCTCCGGATCTCAGCCTCCCTGAGTGGCGGGGATGATGGGTGTGATGGCTGTTTTATCCGCTTTCTGGCAGGTGTTGCAACAATCCCCAGAGACCAAAGTCGTCACTGGGGAAGAATGGGAAACACGCACCCCACCTTCCCCCCGACACACCCCATGCCCTGACCCACAGCTAAATATAGCCGAGGTCCCGGCCTGGGAAAAGCTATTTCTACACTTAGTGCTCGGGAGGGGGGAGGAGGGTGGACGGGGCCCAGGTCATCTCCCCTGCCCCACGGGAGATCAGAGGCTCACAGACTTTCCTGCCCCGGCTGGCCTGGGACCTCGATCCTCCGGATCTCTGCCTCCTGAACACCTCCCACCACCCATGACCATTTGTCTCCCTGCCCAGGGCTCTGTGCAGATTTGGCCTGAGGCCGTATGCACCAAGATTCTCAGGCTGTCCACCAAGCTGAGCTGGCCCAGGCTAGCCCCAGGTTCAGGGAGGCAGGCAGGTCCCAAAAGCCCTTCTAGATTCTTCCTCGGGAGCCCTGGCCACCAAGGCAGAGAGTTTTAACTCTCTCCTCCATCTGCATGCATTTCTGTCTCTGCCAGCCTCTGCCAGGCCCACGTGGACATCCACCCGAGGGACCGAGGGCCAGGCTCGGGGCTCAGGCCTGCCACCCCGGCTCCTCAGGAGGCTGAGATCTGGAGGACCATGGTTCGAGGCCAGCCCGGGACAGGGAAGCCCCGTGAAGTGCTGATCTCCCTTGAAACACTGGCTGGACCCACAGAGGGATGGTGGGGAGTGGCATCACACCAGACTCATGCTGGAAAGTTCTGGGGGGCAGGGGGTAAGGACTTACCGGGGTCCTGTGTGTGCTGGGTGTGGCCTGTGTCCCAGCTGGCCCTGGGTTTGGGGATCTGATGCTCACACTGGCCCTGTGTTGGGGGGTCCGGTGCTCAGGCTGGCCTGGGTTGGGGGGTCCGATGTTCAGGCTGGCCTGGGTTGGGGGGGTCCGATGTTCAGGCTGGCCTGTGTTGGGGGGTCCGATGTTCAGGCTGGCCTGTGTTGGGGGGTCTGGTGCTCAGGCTGGCCTGGGTTTGGGGGTCCAGTGCTCAGGCTGGCCTGTGTTGGGGGGTCCGATGCTCAGGCTGGCCTGGGTTGGGGGGTCCGGTGCTCAGGCTGGCCTGGGTTTGGGGGTCCGATGTTCAGGCTGGCCTGTGTTGGGGGGTCCGGTGCTCCTGGCTGGCCCTGGGTTCGGGGGTTCCGGTGCTGCGGCTCGGGGCGCTGCTCTGCCCCGCCGTCCGCAGCCGCCTTTATGGGGTGCTGGGCAGGGGCGGCGGCCGGTGACGGGGCAGCTATGTTGGGAGCATTAGGTGACTCGGTTATTTTTGGGACTCTTAGAAGTGACTCTGCCATCCGGGACAGGGGGGCGGGGGGGGGGGGGGCAGGGGAGGGGGGAGAGGAGGGGGGATGGAAAGGGGGGGAGGGGAGGGGGAGGGACAGAGAGAGGGGGTCAGGAGAGGGGAGGGGTCAGGGGAGGGGAGGGGGTCAGGAGAGGGGAGGGGGTGAGGGGAGGGGAGGGGGGTGAGGGGAGGGGAGGGGGGTGAGGGGAGGGGAGGGGGTTCAGGGAAAGAGAGGGGGTCAGGGGAGGGGAGGGGTAAGGAGAGGGGAGGGGTAAGGAGAGGGGAGGGGTCAGAGGAGGGGAGGGGTCAGGGGAGGGAGGGGGTCAGGGGAGGGGAGGGGTTCAGGGGAGGGGAGGGTGTCAGGGGAGGGAGGGGGTCAGGGGAGGGGGTCAGGGGAGGGGAGGGGTAAGGAGAGGGGAGGGGTAAGGAGAGGGGAGGGGTCAGAGGAGGGGAGGGGGTCAGGGGAGGGAGGGGTTCAGGGGAGGGGAGGGTGTCAGGGGAGGGAGGGGGTCAGGGGAGGGGGTCAGGGGAGGGAGGGGGTCAGGGGAGGGGAGGGGTCAGGAGAGGGGAGGGGTAAGGAGAGGGGAGGGGTCAGAGGAGGGGAGGGGTCAGGGGAGGGAGGGGGGTCAGGGGAGGGAGGGGGGTCAGGGGAGGGAGGGGTTCAGGGGAGGGGAGGGTGTCAGGGGAGGGAGGGGGTCAGGGGAGGGGGTCAGGGGAGGGAGGGGGTCAGGGGAGGGGGGTCAGGGGAGGGAGGGGTTCAGGGGAGGGGAGGGTGTCAGGGGAGGGAGGGGGTCAGGGGAGGGAGGGGTTCAGGGGAGGGAGGGGGTCAGGGGAGGGGGTCAGGGGAGGGGGGTCAGGGGAGGGGAGGGGTCAGGAGAGGGGAGGGGTAAGGAGAGGGGAGGGGTCAGAGGAGGGGAGGGGTCAGGGGAGGGAGGGGGTCAGGGGAGGGAGGGGGTCAGGGGAGGGGGTCAGGGGAGGGAGGGGGTCAGGGGAGGGGGTCAGGGGAGGGGAGGGGTCAGGAGAGGGGAGGGGTAAGGAGAGGGGAGGGGTCAGAGGAGGGGAGGGGTCAGGGGAGGGAGGGGGTCAGGGGAGGGAGGGGGTCAGGGGAGGGGGTCAGGGGAGGGAGGGGTTCAGGGGAGGGGAGGGTGTCAGGGGAGGGAGGGGGTCAGGGGAGGGAGGGGTTCAGGGGAGGGAGGGGGTCAGGGGAGGGAGGGGGTCAGGGGAGGGGAGGGGGTCAGGGGAGGGAGGGGGTCAGGGGAGGGGGGTCAGGGGAGGGAGGGGTTCAGGGGAGGGAGGGGGTCAGGGGAGGGGAGGGGGTCAGGGGAGGGAGGGGGTCAGGGGAGGGGGTCAGGGGAGGGAGGGGGGTCAGGGGAGGGAGGGGTTCAGGGGAGGGAGGGGGTCAGGGGAGGGGAGGGGGTCAGGGGAGGGGAGGGGGTCAGGGGAGGGAGGGGGTCAGGGGAGGGGAGGGGGTCAGGGGAGGGAGGGGGTGAGGGGAGGGAGGGGGTCAGGGGAGGGAGGGGTTCAGGGGAGGGGGTCAGGGGAGGGAGGGGGTCAGGGGAGGGAGGGGGTCAGGGGAGGGAGGGGGTCAGGGGAGGGGGTCAGGGGAGGGAGGGGGTCAGGGGAGGGGGTCAGGGGAGGGAGGGGTTCAGGGGAGGGAGGGGGTCAGGGGAGGGGAGGGGGTCAGGGGAGGGGAGGGTGTCAGGGGAGGGAGGGGTTCAGGGGAGGGGAGGGGGTCGGGGGAGGGGAGGGTGTCAGGGGAGGGAGGGGTTCAGGGGAGGGAGGGGGGAGTGGAGGGGTTCAGGGGAGGGGAGGGGAGGGGTCAGGGGAGGGGAGGGGTCAGGGGGAGGGGGTCAGGGGAGGGGAGATGAAGGGGGCGTGGCCTGGTGGTGTGGCAGGGATGGAGGGGGTGTGGTCATGGCAGGGGGAGGAGACAACCCGGTGTAGGGGGCGTGGTCTGGATAAGAGTGGCCAGGTGGGTGTGGCCAGAGAGGAGGGGCGGGGCATGGGTGGGGAAGAGGGCGTGGCCTGCGTGGAGGGGCGGGGCTGTGGGGCATGATGGAGCGGGCGGGGCAGGGAGTGGCCGAGATGTGGGGCATGACTGCGTGGGCGGGGCAGAGGGCGGGGCCTGTGTGGAGGGGCGGGGCACGCGTAGGGGAAGAGGGCGGGGCCGGCGGAGGGGCGGGGCCTGTGTGGAGGGGCGGGGCATGCTGGCGTGGGCGGGGCAGGGGCGGGGCCTGCGTGGTTGGGTGGGGCATGCTGGCGTGGGCGGGGCAGGGGCGGGGCCTGCGTGGTTGGGTGGGGCGTGCTGGCGTGGGCGGGGCAGAGGGCGTGGCCGGCGGAGGGGTGTGGTCGTGCAGGGCGGGATTCCCTTGGGTCCGGCTGGTGACTCGGCCCTGGCTTGGGGGTGTCAGGGCTATTTAGAGGCTGTGACCCCTGCTCCTGGGACCCCCGCCTCCTGCTGAGTGTGTGTGTGTGAGATCTGTGTGTCAGGTGTGTGTGCGTGTCAGGCTTGTATGAGGTGTCAGATCGTGTGTCAGGTGTGTGATGTCAGATCTGTGTGTCAGGCCTCTGTATGATGTGTCAGATCATGTGTCAGGTGTGTGATGTGTGTGATGTCAGATCATGTGTCAGGTGTGTGATGTGTGTCAGATCTGTGTGTCAGGTGTGTGATGTCAGATCTGTGTGTCAGGCCTCTGTATGATGTGTCAGATCGTGTGTCAGGTGTGTGGTGTGTGTCAGATCGTGTGTCAGGTGTGTGGCGTGTGTCAGGTGTGTGGTGTGTGTCAGATCGTGCGTCAGGTGTGTGGTGTGTGTCAGATCGTGCGTCAGGTGTGTGGTGTGTGTCAGATCGTGTGTCAGGTGTGTGGTGTGTGTCAGATCGTGCGTCAGGTGTGTGGTGTGTGTCAGATCGTGTGTCAGGTGTGTGGTGTGTGTCAGATCATGCGTCAGGTGTGTGGTGTGTGTCAGATCGTGTGTCAGGTGTGTGGTGTGTGTCAGATCGTGTGTCAGGTGTGTGGTGTGTGTCAGATCGTGTGTCAGGTGTGTGATGTCAGATCTGTGCGTCAGGTGTGTGGTGTGTGTCAGATCGTGTGTCAGGTGTGTGGTGTGTGTCAGATCGTGTGTCAGGTGTGTGGTGTGTGTCAGATCTGTGTGTCAGGCCTGTATGAAGTGTCAGATCTGTGTGTCAGCCTGTGCATGTGTCAGCCCATGAGTCACCCGGCTCCCCGTGTCCTTCCATGCTCTTCCCGGGTGGTGACCGGGCGCTCTGGCAGGTGACCGGGTTTATTTCTGCCCTGGAATAAGCAGCTGTGAGTGCCAAGGATGAGTGCGGGCTCCCCCCCCCCCATCGCCCCGGGGAGCCGGGCAGCGCAGGCCAGGCCTGGCATGCGGGGCCCAGGCCCAGGCCCAGTCCTGGGGCTTGAACTCAGGGTCTGGGCGCTGTCCCTGAGCTGCTTTTTGCTCAAGGCCTGGTGCTCCACCACTTGAACCACAGCTCCTCCTAAGCCTTTTTATTTTTACTCAATAGTTCACGGGAGATCAGAGTCCCATAGACTTTTCCTGCCCAGCACTGGCCTCAAACCGCGATCCTCCAGATCTCGGCCTCCTGAGGGGCTGGGATGACAGGCGTGAGCCACGGGGCTCCTGGCTACCTTCGGGCCAACCATTCACTGGTGCTGTCAGTGACTATTTCGGGCTGGTTACAGCAAACCCCGGTGAGGAGCCCCGAGGCCTGGACGGGACTCGTGCAGCAGCAGCAACAACAACAAAACAACAAAGCCACAGAGGACTGGCGGAAGCGAGAGTAAGCAATTGCTGACTGGCGTCCGTCTAAATCCATGACTATGGAACGCAGCCCCCAGCCCAGACGCGCGTTCAACAGCCATTCCTCTCCTTTCCCTTCCATCACTACACTGAACAGACTCTCACGGACTTTCCTTTCCTGGGGCTCGGCCTCAAATCACCATCCTCGAGATCTCAGCCTCCACCAAGAGGACAGAGGTTCAGGGCCTTGGAGCCTTGGCCACAGGACATTGGTATTTCTCTCTTGGTCTCTGTCTCTGTCTCTGTTTCTCTCTCTGTCTTTCCTCTCCTGCTTCCTCTCTCCTTAAAAATAGATCTTCCTGCGGTGGCTTCTGTTCTTTTGCAAGACACAAGCCTCTCTCCCCCCCACCCCTCCTCCCGGTTGGGGATTTTACTTGTCTACTCTCCCCCCAGTGTGAGTTGGGGTGGTTTCCTCCAAATAGAAACGCTGGCTAAGGGTTTGGCCAGACACACAGGACAGACAGACGAGTCTTACTACCCGCTGTTTCTAATAAAACAACAACAAAAACCACCCAGACAGGCAGGAAAGCCGAGGAAGGGAATGACCCAATCCTAGCCGGGCCTGGAGGCTCACACCTGTAATCCCAGCCACCCAGGAGACACAGCCCTGGGCTACATAGCAAAATCCTAATCTCACAACAACCACCACCCACCCCGGGCTGGGAAGATGGCTCTGAAAATCCTTCACTCATTCATCAGAGTTAAACTATGGCGTCCTAACAGATAGCATGGAATTCCTGAAAATCAGAAAAGTTTAAAAAAAAAAACAAAAACAGAGACCTGTAAAGACAAAATCAACAAAAGGAAAAGAATTGTTAAAAGTCATAAGGAAAGAAATACTAAGAGAGCCAGCCTTGAGCAAAAGAAGCTCAGGGACAGTGCCCAGGCCCTGAGTTCAAAACCCAGGACTTGTACACAGACACCTATGGGAAAAAAAATAAAATAAAATAATAAAGAAACCACAGTGAAATCACACTTCTCATCCACACCCAGAATGACTAGATTTGTTTGAAAAAACAAGACGTGTGAGAAAAAGGAAGTTGATCAGGAACCCACACTCAAACTGCGGCTACCATTTTTTTTTTTTTTTTGCCAGTCCTGGGGACTTGAACTCAGGACCTGGATACTGTCTGTCTCTGAGCTTCTTTTTGCTCAAGGCTGGTGCTCTACCACTTGAGCCACAGCGTCACGGGTGGCTTTTTGCCGATTTCCTTGGAGATCAGAGTCTCAGGGACTTTCCTGCGCGGGGCTGGCCTCGAACCGCGATCCTCCGGATCTCAGCCTCCCTGAGCAGCTGGGAGGACAGGCGTGAGGCGGGGTGGCTCAGCTAGAATGGACATAGAATGGGGTCTTTTCTGAGGAGAAGCCATCAAGAGGCTCCAGGCCTGTGTGAGTTTGGGGCAATGGCAGCCAGTGGCAGTCGGGACTACAAATCACCCAGCACCTTGGAGGATGAGGGGCTGACCTCTTCTCCTTTCACTTCCTGATGATCCACGGCCAGCTTGAAATGGAAATTTCCACCTCAAGATGGAGACCGCTGGGGACTGGTGGCTCATCATCCCTACCACCCGGGAGGCTGAGATCCGGAGGATCGCGGTTGGAGGCCCAGCCCTGGGCAGGAAACATCCCAGAGACTTTATTATTTATTTATTTATTTTGCCAGTCCTGGGGCTTGAACTCAGGGCCTGGGCACTGTCCCCGAGCTGCTTTGGGCTCAAGGCTGGCGCTCTACCACTTGAGCCACGGCGCCACTTCCGGCTTTTCTGCTTGCTCATGGGAGGTGAAGAGTCTCACAGACTTTCCTACCTGGAGGCTGGCCTCCAGCTGTTATCCTCCAGATCTCGGCCTCCTGAGGTTGCTGGGATGACAGGCAGGAGTCGCCAGAGACAGCCTCATTCCTGAATCTGCACAGATGCTGGCGTGCATCTGTGCATCGATGGTGCTATCTGTGTGTGTGTGTGTGTGTGTGTGTGTGTTTGGAGTGTGGAATTTCCCTCCACGTGATCCCGCGGGGCTGGGGAGGGGGTGGGGAGGGCCTCACATCCAGGACAGGAGATAAAGCCCAGGGCTGGTAGGGCAGCTCACGCCTGTAGTCCCAGCTCTCGGGGAGACGGAGACGGCAGGATCAGCCTTGCCACACGAAATGCAACGCGGCTGAGTGTGTCCTGACTTCTGTCCCTCCTCTCCCAGGCCCGGGTGGAGAATTCGCTGTGAAAGCAAAAAAACAAAACAACACACTCACAAAAACACCACCAAAAAGCCCATTCTGCAACTCCAAACACCAAAGGGGAAGTCTTGAGGTTTTCTCAGCTTCCCCACCCTGAACCCCAGCCCCTCTCACCAGGGAGATGGAAGTCACCCCCAAACTCACGCTTGCACACAGGGCGCTGGGAAGTGGAGGGGGGTGGGTTCGAACCCAGGGGTCCGTCCTGGTGGGTGGGCGACTCATGCCCATGACTGTGGAGGCTGAGATCCGAAGGATCGAGGTTGGAGGCCAGCCTCCAGGTAGGAAAGTCCGTGAGACTCTTTATCTCCAGCAAAGCAGCCCAAAGCCCTGAAGTGAAGGTGTGGATCAAGGGGTAGAGCACCGTCCAGCCGAGAGTGTGAAAAGCTGAATCAAGAGCTGGAGGTCCTGAGGTCAAACGCTAGTACTGGCACATGTGTTTGCACACACACACACACACACACACACACACGGTTCCTTGGGACCTTCATTTGGTTCCTAGCGGGTCTTTGTGTGTGTGTTGGCCAGGCCTGGGGCTTGAACTCAGGGCCGGGGCGCTGTCCCTGCTCATGGCTGGCGCTCTACCCCTTGAGCCACAGCACCACTTCCAGCTTTTTCTAAGTAGTTTATTGGAGATCAGAGTCTCACGGACTTTCCTGCCAGGGGCTGGCCTCCAATCTCGATCCTCCGGATCTCAGCCTCCCGAGTAGCCGGGATGACAAGCGTATACCTCAGTGCCCTGCAAGCCAAGGGTGAATATTCAACCCGTCTCCCCCCCCCCCCCCCCCCCGTGAGACTCGAGTCGGGTCTCAGATCCCAGGCGCCAATCCTTTACTAGGGGGAGAAGGAAAAGGATCAGCAAATTGTGGTTTGGGCTTTAAGCCATCGATTCGAATCCGGGCCCCAAATGACTCAACCTCCAAAAATAAGTCTTTTCTCCTCAGAGGTGTTGAAGAACAACTCACCAAGACCCATGGATTCCCCCACACTCCCGTGGCCCCCACGGCCTCCCCCAGCCCCACAACAAAAGACAGAAATAGACGCCGAGCGCATGTTCACGTATGTTCATATGTTTTATGCATGCATAGTACATCACATATACAATGCGCGGGGCTGGGAAGGTGGCTCAGTGGTAGAGCGCTTGCCTTGCATGCCTGAGGCCCTGGGTTCGAATCCTCAGCACCACGTAAGCAGAAAAAGCCAGAAGCGGCGTCTCGCCTCCTCGGAGGAGGCTGAAGTCTGGAGGATCGCGGCGCGAGGCTGAGCCAGTCCATGACATTCCACAGGCCTCTTTCCTGGTCCACAAACCAGCGAGGAAACACCAGGCAAGAAGCAGAGCGTAGCTCAGGGTTGGGTGAGCACACTAGGCCCGGAGGCCTAGAGGCCCTGAGTTCGAGATCTGGGACACCGGGGGAGGAGGATGGGGGGTTAGAGCAGGACAGACCTGTTCCCTTCACTCGTGTCCAGGGTGTGCGAGGCCCCAGGCATGCTCTCGGACCTGGGGGATTGGGGTGGATCGGAGCCTGCTAGCCACTTCCTGGCCAGCTGGCGGAGATAGCCACGGAACCTGTCCCCCGCGAAGGTGTAGATAATGGGGTTCAGGCAGCAGTGGCTGAAGGCTAGGGTCTCGGCCAGGGTGAGGGCCAAACGCAGCTCCTGGCGGGCAGTGCAATCGGGGAAGAAGCCAAAGAGCCTGAGCGTGTCCAGGACCAGGAGCACTTGATAAGGAGTCCAGAAGACCAAGAAGGCCACCACCACCAGCAGCACGAGGCGGAGGGCCCGGGTTTTTCGGGGATCGCGGGCCACGCACAGCACCCGCGTGATGCGACACGAGCAGAAGGTAAGTACCAGCGCGGGCAGCGCGAAGCCCAGCAGCGTGGCTTCCACGGCGCGCAGCACGGGCCAGGCCAGCTGCAGGGACGCAGGGTAGACGCCCAAGCACTCGTCCTGGCTGCGGCCTGTGAACATGAACTGGGGGGCGGCGGCCAACAGCGCGGCCCCCCACACCCCCAGACTGCGGGTCACCCCATGGGAGGCCGATCGTCCCCCCAGAGCCGCAGCTGGCCGCACGATGGCCACGTAGCGATCCACGCTGATGAGGGTCACGAAGAAGACCCCCGCGAAGAAGCCCACGAAGAAGAGCGTGGTGACCAGCGCGCATGCGGCGTGGGGCAGGCCTGTGGGGCTGATCACGTAGTGTGTCCACACGGGCAGCGTGGCCACGAAGAGCAGATCGCTCAGGGCCAGGTTGAGCAGGTACACGTCGGTCACGCCGCGTGTCCGTCTGCCAGGCCCACAGCCCACGGCCAGCACCACCAGCGTGTTCCCCACCAGCCCCACGGCGAACACCAGCGAGTACCACACCGGCAGGAAGATGGCCCCCAAGGCCACCACGTCCTCCAGGGAGCAGGCTTCAGCCGATGTGTCGTACTCGAAGTTCTCCAGGTCGTAGGCCGGTTCGGAGGTGGCCATGTTTTAGCTGGTGGGCTGGGAAACCTGGGGTCAGGAGAGGAAGAACCACGGGGTAGGGATGAGGGATCAGGCTCTATCATCGCAGCTACTCGGGAGGCTGAGGTGTGGAGGATCGCGGGTGGAGGCCGGCTGACTCCAAAACAGGGAAGGCCCCATTAAGACTTAGATTTCTCTCTCCCAGGGAAACCAGCAACCCAAAGCAAGCGTGGCTCTGTGGCTCAGGTGGGTCCAATGCCAGCCTTGAGGGAAAAGCAGCCCCAGGACAGCGCCCAGGTCCTGAGTTCAAGCCCCCAGGCCTGGCAAAATGAAAGAGGAAATTCTTGGAGGGCTCAAAAGCTTGGAGGAAGACGGGAAGCTCCTTCTAGATCTCCCAAATGCCACCATCAGCATCACCATTATTATTGTTATTATTATTTTTTGGTCGGTCGTGGGGCTTGAACTCTGGGCCTGGGCGCTGTCCCTCAGCTCTTCAGCTCAAGGCGAGCGCTCTACCACTTGAGCTACAGCGCCACTTCCAGTTTTCTGGTGGTTTATTGGAGATCAGAGTCTCACAGACTTTCCTGCCCAGGCTGGCTTTGAACCATGATCCTCAGATCTCAGCCTCCTGAGTAGCTAGGATGTCAGGCGTGAGCCACCAGCGCCCGGCTCACTATTATTATTATTATTATTATTATTCAGTCCCGGGGCTTGAACTCAAGACCAGGGCGCCTTCCCTGACTTTTTTGGCTCTGCTCAAGGCTGGTGCTCTACCGTGTGGAGCCACTGCTCCAGTTCGTATTCCCTTATCTTCTTCCCTTTTGGCTTGGGGCTTCATGGAAGATAAGCATCTCATGGATGTCCCTGCCTTGGGCTGGGCCTTCAACCGCGATCCTCCGGATCTCAGCCTCCCGAGTGGCTAGGATGACACAGGGTGAGCCACCGATCACCGGCTATAGTACTTCTAATACTCAGTACTTGTAAAACCCTTTTCCATCACCCACCCCTGGAGGAAGAAGAGGCGGAGGCCCGAGCCTGAAGTCTGTTGATTGGCTTTGGGACACACATCTGTGGACCTTCCCCGCTCTTCCCTCCCCTCCCCTCCAGCCTGGGGAGCCTGAGCCCCGCCCCCAAACCACCCACACAGGTGTGTCTGTGTCCACCTGGCACGAAGAGGAAGAGGAGTTGGAGGAGGAGGAAGAAGAGGAGCCACACACCTGTCAGTCTGGGCAGACACAGCTCAGAGTTCACCGTGGAGTGAATTGAATCTCTGTCTCTCCACAGCATCTTTATTCGGCCCATTAGCCAATCACGTCTGGCTTCCTGTGAGGCTTGGGCGGGTGTCTATCTTTAGATACTGCCGGGAGGGCCAGCTCGGTTGCTGCCTGCTGCAGACAGGACTGAGCCCAGGAAGAAAGCCGGGAGGGAGGGCTGGGATTGGATCTCCCAGCCCTGGAGATGGGTGGGAAGCTTGATGGTGTGGCTGAGATGTGTAGCTCCCTCTCTTAATCCAGGCTGGCCATGTCTTGGGCGGCTCAGGCCTGTCACTGCAGCTACTGGGGAGGCTGAGATCTGGAGGATCGTGAGTCAAAGCCAGCCCGAGGCAGGAAGGTCCGAGAGACTCACCTCTCCCACATATATATATATATACATAATTGGTGGTGGGGTTTGAACTCTGGGCCTGGGCGCTGTCCCTCAGCTCTTCAGCTCAAGGCTGGTGCTCGACCACTTGAGCCACAGCGCCACTTCCAGTTTTCAGGTGGCTCCTTGGAGATCGGAGTCTCCTGGACTTTTCCTGCCCAGGCCGGCCTCCATCCATGATCCTCCACCTCTCAGCCTCCTGGGTAGCAGGGATGACAGGCTTGAGCCGCTGGTGTCCAGCTTAGGGCTCTCACCAGGAGTCCGTGAGTGACGGTGACGACCATTCTCCACCGTCACCAGGAGAGGGCGCCCCAGGCCCAGGCCCCTGTCAGTCCCAGCTCTCCCACGGGAGGCCACCTGTAAGCAGGCTGGTGGGGAGCAGCTTCAGCTGAGGCCTGGGGCTGGGGGGGTTGAGTTAGCAAGAGGGGGCAGCCAAAGGGAGGCAGGGGCGGCGGGGCCCCCCAGAGCCGGGTTTATTCTGTATTTGCTTTTCACTTATTACTGATTAGTGTTTATTTCACTCCTTTCCTTATTATGTCTTTGTAGCGATCATTGATTCCCTTTATGAACTCATTTCCTTGCAATGATTATTGTTCATGATGCATATGCTTTACTTCTTTTATTATTTGTGGGTTTTCTTTTTGGTGTTTTCTTGGGTTTGGTCAATCCTGGGGCTTGAACTCGGGGCCTGAGCGCTGTCCCTGGGCTCTGTGTGCTGGGTGCTCTACCCCTTGAGCCACAGCGCCACTTTTGGCTTTTTCTGTGTCTGTGGTGCTGAGGAATCGAACCCAGGGCTTCATGCATGCAAGGCGAGCACTCTACCACGGAGCCACCTGCCCCAGCCCCTTTTCTGGCTTTTTGGAGATGAGTCTTCATGCACTTTCCTGCCCTGGCTGGCTGTGAACCGCGCTCAACCAGATTCACAGCCTTCTGAAGAACTGGGATTACAGGCGGGCGCCTCAGCGCCTGGCCCCACGACACACTAGGGTCTCCATTTCCCATCACTCACTAGCACTTCAGCCGGAGTCCGCTCATCCAGGTGTAGAACGCCAGTATGAATAGGCTTTGAGAGTGCGTGTGTCTTTGTGCTCTTCCTGGGATTTGAACTCGGGGCCTGGGCCAGTCTGTGGTATCGATCTCATCAGAACACGGCAAGGCCGATGTCCTCGGAGCTCCACGGGGCCGGTGCTCCTCTATAAAAGAATGAAATCTTCTTCCTGTGACACAGACAGTTTTTCACCCAAGTGGATTAAAACACAAAGTAAAAATACAAGTAAAGCAATGCAGTTCCGGCTCCGCCCGGCAGGTGGCGCTGACGACGCCTCCCAGGAGCTCCGCTCACCCAGGAGCTCCGCCCACCGGCCCCGCCCCCATCGCCACGCCCACCGGCCTCGCCACGCCCACCGGCCTCACCACGCCCCCTGCTTCGCCACGCCCACCGGCCTTGCCACGCCCACCGGACGCCGCCGCGTTAGCGACCGAGGGAGGCGGGGCCAGGGAATGGGCGGGGCCGCGTGCGTCGTGGAAAGGCGTCCGTGCGCGCGCCACGAGCGGCGGCTGCTCGGGGTTCCGGCGCCGGGCGTGACGTCGCGGGGACTTCCGGCGCGCAGGGGGCGTGTCCGCCTCGGCGTTCCGAGTCCCGCGCGTCGCCGCGCTGCTCGCCGTCCTCTGCGGTCGCCGGGGCCCGCGGCTCGCGCCCTCCGACGCGCCGGGGGCCGCGAGTGCCCGCGGGCCTCCGCGCCCATGATCCACAAGCCGCGCCCGGCCCTGCTGCCGCCGCCGCCGCCGCCGCCGCCGCCGCCCCGGGATGTCGGAGACCCGGTGGGGACGCTCGTGGTGAGGAGCCGCGGGGCGGGACCGGAAGCTGCCGAGCGCGGGGCGGCGGGCGGGGCGGGCCGAGGTCGACGCGGCCGTTGCCTAGCGACGGAGCCCCGCCCCCGCGGCCGGGATGCCGGGAGACCTGAGAGCTCATTGGTTGGGGCGGGGCGGGGCGCCGCGGCGCCGGAAGCGCGTCCTGGACGGCCATTGGTTCACTCTGGGGTGTGTGTGTGTGTGAGACCTGGGCGGGGCCCTCGATGGCGATTGGTCCAAGCCAGGGTGTGTGTCTCGTTTTGAGGGCGGGACCTTGGCAGCCATTGGTTGGAACGGGGGTGTGGCTGTTTGGCGGGCGGGACCTTGGCAGCCATTGGTTGGAGGGGGCGGGACCTTGACCGCCATTGGTTGAGACGGGGGTGTGGCTGGTTTTGCGGGCGTGGCCTTGGCAGCCATTGGTTGGAGCGGGTTGGGCGGGGAGAGGTGTCTGGCGTTTGAGGCGGGCCCTGACCTTTTTAAAAAATTCTAGATGTGGATGGATTTAGCCCTTTTTTTTTTTTTTTTTTTTTTTTTTTGTCGGTCGTGGGGCTTGAACTCTGGGCCTGGGCGCTGTCCCTCAGCTCTTCAGCTCAAGGCA
The DNA here is from genome assembly GCF_024711535.1 of Dipodomys merriami. NCBI lineage: Eukaryota > Metazoa > Chordata > Mammalia > Rodentia > Heteromyidae > Dipodomys > Dipodomys merriami. The sequence continues at coordinate 110,004 of NW_027202549.1, forward strand.
AGCGCTCTACCACTTGAGCTACAGCGCCATTTCCGGTTTTCTGGTGGTTTATTGGAGATAGGAGTCTCACGGTCTCTCCTGCCCGGGCTGGCTTTGAACCGCGATCCTCAGATCTCAGCCTCCTGAGTAGCTAGGATTACAGGCGTGAGCCACCAGCGCCCGGCTCCCTTTTTTTTTTAAGGAGTCGTCTGTGGGACCATTTTGCTAAGTTACGTGCTCCTGGTATATCTCGGAGATCGTGCGTCTTGCTTTCCGATTGTGTTTACCCTTCTCTCTCAGCCCTGAAGGGTGGAGGTTCAAAGCCAGGCTGGGGCAGGAAAGTCCATGAGACTCTGATCTCCAGTGAGCCAGCCCAAATCCTGAAATGGAGCTGTGGCTAGAGTGGTAGAGCTGCTAGGTTGAATGAAAAAGCTCCGGGACAGCTCCTAGGTCCTAAGTTCACGCCCCAATGCCAGCAAAAAACAACTGCATTAGTGTGTGTGTGTGTGTGTGTGTGTGTGTGTGTGTGCGCGCGCGCGCGCGCGCGCGCGCGCGTGCTCAGTTGGCTTTTCTGCTCACCCCTCCACTTTGTAGCTTTTTGGAGGTGCTTCATTGGAGTTGAGTCTTTCTCATTTTTATTCCCAGGCTGGCCTGGAGCCATGATCCTCAGATCTCAGCCTCCCAAGTCTGGAGCCGTGGGCCTGAGCCACGGCACCCAGCGAAATTCCTTATTGGTCAGGGAGTTGTTTGTCATTCATTGTTCCCTGACACAGGGGACGGCTGTCCGAGGGCAGCTGGAGGGGGGCCGGCGGGGCAGGCAGGGGGAGCCCCGAGTGTGTCTGTGGCTGGGAAAGAGAGCTACTGACTGGGGTTTTGTTGAGGACTGGTTGGGTTTGAGTTGCCTGGGGGCCTGTGGAGGGGGGGGAGGAGGAGGAGGAGGAGGAGGGTGGGGCCCAGGGCTGTGGCCTGGGGTGATAAGGGCTCTGGGCGCTGGAAACGGCAGATTGGAGGAGCGGCCGGGGGGAGCGGCCGGGCCAGGGTGGCGGCGTCCGCGCCGGAGGCCCGGCAGACGGCACTGGGCGGCCCCACGGAGGAGGTGCCCGGGGATGGCGCGGGCCGGGGCCACCCCCGCGTCCCGGGCCCAGCTGCCCGCCCTGCCCGCCGAGGAGGGAGGCCGTGCCCCGGAGGACGCGGGGCCCTCTCCGGTGAGGCGGGGCGCGACTCCCGGGGGCTGGCTAACGGTCCTGCGTGCGGGTTCATCGGGGATCGGAGTCCCACCGCCCTGGCTGCCCAGGCTGGCCGGGAGCCCCGCTCCTCCCGAGCTTCCAGGGCTTTGGGTTCTTTGGGTTCGCTCCCATCGGTACTCAGCGCCCGCGGGAGGCGGGGCTGCGGGGCGGACAGCTCCCGTTTCCGTAAATGCACGCATGCAAATGATCCGTAGATCCTTGGCTTCCAATTAGCATAGGTCCAATTAGCATACGTCCCTTCCCAGCCTTGACGTATGCAAATGAGCGCTGTCTTCTCTTGGCCCCGGCAGACCGTGCAGCCGGCGGGGCGGGCGGCCTTCGGCGGGGCGGCGCCCCGGGAGCGGCGGCGCTGACCCCTGTCCCACCCCGCAGCTGCACCCCACGATCAAGGCCTTCCTGTGCGGCTCCGTCAGCGGCACCTGCTCCGCGCTGCTCCTGCAGCCGCTGGACCTGCTGAAGACGCGACTGCAGACGCCGCCGCAGCTGGCCCACCCCGGGTAGGCCCCGCCCACCCCGGCCGGCCCCGCCCACCCCGGCAAGCCCCGCCCCTGGAAACCAGGGCCCGGCCGGCCCCGCCCCCGGAAACCAGGGCCCGCCCACCCCGGCCGGCCCCGCCCACCCCGCCCGGCCCCGCCCCCGGAAACCAGGCCCCGCCCACCCCGGCTGGCCCCGCCCCCGGAAACCAGGGCCCGCCCACCCCGGCCGGCCCCGCCCCCGGAAGCCCTGTCCAATACCTGTTTTAGGATTTACTTTACGTATATAAGTTCATAATGAATATGTACTGAACGCTCATGTCTGCTAGGTGTATTATGTGTTCACATGCACTAGCGTTTATTCCACACGTACCGTGTGGAGTACACGTCCTGTACGCGAGAACACGACATATAGACCTGCGCATAAATACGTGTTACACGTGTTGCCTGGTACACAGTACGTGTTATTCGTCCTATGCGTACGATCTGGCCACCTGGGTGGCCACATAGGATCAACCACGTACATCTTCTGTTGCATATATCTTAACATAGTCCATGTCAGTTAACCCATGCGGGCAGTTGACGCAGTTGCGCCTTTGAAATTACACGACTATGTAATTTACGATTAGAGTCATCCATCTTACACACCTATGGAGTCTCACGGGCTGGCCGTGCAGGGCGATCCTCCGCGCGGGCGGGCGGGGGGGGGGGCGCGGGGTTCTGCTGGGGACTGGGCCCGCGCCGCCCTGACGGCCCGCCGCCGCGTCCGCCCGCAGGTGCCGGCGCGCGGGGATGCTGGCCGTGTGCGTGGACGTGGTGCGTGCTGAGCGCCTGCGCGGCCTGTGGAGAGGCCTGGCCCCGGTGAGCCGCCGCCCGCCTGCTCCCTCTCCCCCGCCTCCTGCTGCCCGCTCCTCTCTGGGCTGGCGGGCGGTCCTCTGCCTGGCCCCGGCCCTGGCCCGGCCTCACCCGCGCGGTGACCCCCGGTGTCTCCCCAGTCGGTGCTGCGGTGCGTGCCCGGCGTGGGCATCTACTTCTGTGCCCTGCACTCCCTGGAGCGGCGGCTGCGCGGCCCGCCCTCCCCGCTGCAGGCGCTGCTGCTGGGCGCCAGCGCGCGCTCCCTGGCCGGCCTGTGCACCCTGCCGGTCACCGTGGTCAAGACGCGCTTCGAGGTGAGCCGGGGCCAGGGAGCGCGGGGCGGGGCCTGGGGCCGGGGGGCGGGGCCGGGGAGCGCGGGGCGGGGCCTGGGGAGGGCGGGGCGGGGCCTGGGGAGGGCGGTGCCGGGGAACGCGGGGCGGGGCCTGGGGAGGGCGGGGCGGGGCCTGGGGACGGGGGGCAGGGCCGGGGAACGCGGGGCGGGGCGGGGGAGGGCGGGGCGGGGCTGGGGAGCGCAGGGCGGGGCCTCGGGACGGGGGCCAGGGAGCGCGGGGCGGGGCCAGGGAGCGCGGGGCGGGGCATGGGGGCGGGGCGGGGGACCGTGGGGGCGGGGCCTGGGGATGGGGCGGGGCCGGAGGAGCTGGGGGCGGGGCCGGGAGGGGATCGGCCGCCCTGACTGGCTCTGGGCCCCCCTTACCCCCGCCCCTCCCCGGCTCCCCCCGCCCCTCCCCGCAGAGCGGCCAGTTCGGCTACCGCAGCGTGCCCGCCGCCCTGAGGAGCATCCACCGCGCCGAGGGCGGCCGCGGCCTCTTCCGCGGCCTCACGGCCACGCTGCTGCGCGACGCGCCCTTCTCCGGCATCTACCTGATGTTTTACCGCCAGACCCGGGGCCTGGTGCTGCGCGGGACAGGTGCGGGCCAGGGCGGGGCGGGGGCGGGCCGGGGCGGGGGTGGGCCAGGGCGGGGCAGGTGCAGGCCAGGGCGGGGCAGGTGCAGGCCAGGGCGGGGCAGGTGCAGGCCAGGGCGGGGCAGGTGCAGGCCAGGGCGGGACAGTGAGGGCCGGGGCGGGGCGGGTGCGGGCCAGGGCAGGGCGGGGCAGGCCAGGGCGGGGCGGGGCGGGTGCGGGCCAGGGCGGGGCGGGGCGGGTGCGGGCCGGGGCGGGCCAGGTGCAGGCCAGGGCGGGGCGGGGCGGGTGCGGGCCGGGGCGGGGCGGGGCGGGCCAGGGCGGGGCAGGTGCGGGCCGGGGCTGGACAGGTGCAGGCCAGGGCTGGACAGGTGCGGGCCAGGGCGGGGCAGGTGCGGGCCGGGGCTGGACAGGTGCAGGCCAGGGCTGGACAGGTGCGGGCCAGGGCGGGGCAGGTGCGGGCCGGGGCTGGACAGGTGCGGGCCAGGGCTGGACAGGTGCGGGCCAGGGCGGGGCAGGTGCAGGCCGGGGCGGGGCAGGTGCGGGCCGGGGCGGGGCAGGTGCGGGCCAGTCCTCCACCAGCGATCCCCGGGACTCAGTCTGTCCGTCTGTCCGCCTGTCCCCCTCTCCCTCTGTCCGTCCGCCCGTCCGCGGGTCCCCGCGCAGGGCGGCGGGATGCGGCGCCGGCGCCCGCGGTGAACTTCGGCTGCGGGCTGGTGGCGGGCGCGCTGGCGTCGCTGGCCACGCAGCCGGCCGACGTGGTGAAGACGCACGTGCAGCTGCGGCCCGGCCGGCCCCAGGGGGTGCGCCAGGCGGCCGCGCTCATCCTCAAGGTGAGGCGGGGGCTCCCGGGGCGGGGGTGCGGGGGGGGGGCTCCCGGGGCGGGGGTGCGGGGGGGGGCTCCCGGGGCGGGGGTGCGGGGGGGGGCTCCCGGGGCGGGGGTGCGGGGGGGGGGCTCCCGGGGCGGGGGTGCGGGGGGGGGGGCCCGGGGCGGGGGTGCGGGGGGGGGCTCCCGGGGCGGGGGTGCGGGGGGGGGCTCCCGGGGCGGGGGTGCGGGGGGGGGCTCCCGGGGCGGGGGTGCGGGGGGGGGGCTCCCGGGGCGGGGGTGCGGGGGGGGGGCTCCCGGGGCGGGGGTGCCCGGGGGGGTGAGGTCCCCGCCTCTCCTGCCCCGGGCCGGCCTCCACCCCCGGCCCCGTCCCGTCCCGTCCCGCAGGCGCACGGGCTGCGCGGCTTCTTCCACGGCGCGGTGCCCCGCGTGCTGCGCAGGACGCTGATGGCCGCGCTGGCCTGGGCCGTGTACGAGGAGCTGATGGGCCGGGTGGGCCTCTCGTCCTGACCGCACGGGCCCCCAAGCTCTCACCGGAACCTTCCATCCCCGGACGGAGGGGCAGCCGCGCCGGCCGGCCCCGCGCAGGCCCCGGGCCTCCCCCGGGAGACCCCCGGCCAGGAGCCTCCCGAGGCTTCCCTGGGCCGCGGGGGACGCAGGACGACGCAGGGGCCGGCCCCCTCCCTCCCTCGCCCCGCAGCCAAAGAATCATGAGCGTTTTGCCGTTAGCCGTCCTCATCCCCGTCGTTCTTGCCCGGGCCGGGCCGGGCCTCTCCTCGCGGGGAGCCCCCTCGGGTATTTCTGGCATTTTCTTTCGTGTTTTTCCTCCCAATGAATAAAGCAGTGTTCATCACGAAAGCTGTGCTGCGAAGCTCAATGGCGATCCCCCCCCTCCCCCTCCACGCGGGAAGAAGGACACGGACGTTTGCACCATCCAGGCGATTTGATGTCAAATACTCCCCACAGTCTTTAGTTTATGTCTTGCCTGTTGTGGGGCCCGAACCCTGGGCCTAGGCGCTGTCCCTCAGCTCTTCAGCTCCAGGCTGGTGCTCTACCACTTGAGCCACAGCGCCACTTCTGGCTTTTTCTGTGTACATGTTGCTGAGGAATCGAACGCAGGGCCTCATGCGTGGGGGAGCGCTCTACCACCGAGCCACCTTCCCAGCCCCAGCCAACAGTCTCGTGTTGGGTGTTGGGGCTAAGGGCTTGAACCCAGACCCCAGGCGCTGCCCTTCAGCTTCCACGCTCACGGCGGGCCCTGGACCACCCGAGCCCAGCCTCCAATCAGGATCCTCAGATCCCAGCCTCCTGAGCCCCCAGCGCCCACATAGCCTTTCTGTGTGTATTTTTGTTTTGGGTTTGTTTTTTTTTTTTCTTTGGTGACACACAGTTCACTTATGTCAAGTGTACAATTCCGTCTTTTCTTGGCCACTTTTTAAATTTCATGCCAGTACTAGGGCTTACATGTAGAGCCTCACACTTTAGCGTTTCTTTTTTTTTTGCGTAAGGTTGGCGCTATACCGCTCACACCATGCCTGGGCTCATAGCTTTTTGCTGGCTAATCCCGACATAAAAACATCCTCACCTTGGCTGCCTAGGCTGGCTTTGAACTGTGAGCCTCAGATCTTGGCCTCATGAATAAGCCAGGATGGCAGGTGCGCATGCCCCGGCTTCTCAAGTCTCTTCAATTACGTATTGTGTTTACGTAGCTTTGACCTGGGCTCCTGCCATTTAGAAACACACTGGTGATGCTCACAGAAACTTCTCGAGGTCCACTCCACCCCTCCACACCGGCTTGCCTGCACTTTCTAGACGTTTCTTGAAAGCGATTCCACTCTCAGGGGTGAGATCTATGTGCTAAAAGCTCCAAAGCCAGCAGGAGGAGGCTGAGATCTGGAGGATCGTGGTTTAAAGCGAGCCCCCCCGGCAGGAAAGTCCATGAGCATGAAGCACCAAAAAGGCAGGATGGGGCCATGGTTCAAGTTGTAAAGCACCAGTCGGGAGCACACACACACACACACACACACACACACGACGGGGGAGAGCGGCGCAGGGCCTGAGCTCGAGGCCCAGCAGTGGAGCAAAGGCCGGATGCCGCCCAGCGCTCACAGGTGGCCAGCGAGCCAGGGAGTCTGCGCATGCGCACCGTGCTCCCCGCGCGCTCTCCCCCCCCAGCGAGCCAGGGAGTCTGCGCATGCGCACCGTGCTCCCCGCGCGCTCCCCCCGCCCCTTCCCTTCCCGCCTCGCCTCCTGCTCCGCGAGCGCCTCATCCGGGTACCGCACCAACTCTGGTCCCGCCTTCTTTCAGCTCAGCTCACCTCGCCTTCTCATTGGCCGCTACGCCAAACCGATGAGACCGGCTCACAAACGCGAGGAATCCGTCTGCGCATGCGCGGGGCCAGGCAAATGGCCCCCTCTGGCCTCCTCGCCCGTCTCGCGTTCAACTCGCTTTCTCATTGGCCAGTGAGCCAGTGGGCTGAGACGCGAGGACTGCCACGGCGCATGCGCGGGAAGCCCAGACTGCCGGAAGTGGAAACACCCATCCAGGCGACTTCCACCCCCTCTGGCCCGCCTCCGCCTCACGACCGTCGCCTCTGATTGGCTGGAGCCGGGCTATTTATTGGCGTCACTTCCGGCCGCCAGTCCTTTCCGCGCTCCGCGGCCCGGGCTCCATACGGCGTTGTTCTGGGTGAGTGTGTAGTTTGCTTTTCTTCCTCCGTGACGCTTCCGTTCCCCTCCCCGCGGCTCCGCTGACTCCCAGCGTGCAGGAGTCAGGGTGGTGCGGTGGAGGGGCCCGGCCGCCGCGGGGAGCGCGGCCTGCACGTGCCCGGCCCGCACTGCGCAGGCGCGAAGGGCGCGAGCTCCTCTATGACCCCCGCGGCCCCAGCCCTGGGCTCCCGCGCGCTCCAGGCCTCGCGCTCCGCCATCGGCTTCATCTCGGGTGGTGTTTCCCACTCGAGCCCTCCAGGGCCTGCAGGGGATCGTTTTGTTGGCATTTTTGAGCCAGAAAGCGGGGAGAAGAAACCCCGAAGCAGGCTTGTGCTCCCCGGCCTCCGTTCCCTGTGCCCCCTGGCTGGTGTTCACGCCGATGGGACTCGGCTCCTGGGTTTCTCTGCTGGCTGGTTCTGTTGGGGGTCCGCTTCATGACTGGGGTGGCGCCCCCCCCACCACGTGGGTGCAGGTTCTTCAGGTCTGGAAGGTATCCTGTTGTCTCGATTAGAGGCAGGAGTGCTTTGTACAGCTTCTGGCTTACCTTTGAAGAACGTAAAAACACATAGCCAGCACCTAGCAGCCATTTTCTGTACCTTTGCTTACTAAAAACTCTGCTAAACCCTCGAGGAGTGGAGTGAAAGAGGCAGAAAACTGGACTGGCCCTCATCAAAGTAGGCAAGCACCCCCTGAATGAATTTATTAAAAGGCAGGAAGTAAGATTAATGCTTAACGTAATAGAAATGAGAAGTTATGATTACTAACCGCTCATTTTTGCTTCTGTGCGAATTGCTTTGTGCTAGATGATTTTACGGTTTTTGTATGATTTTTAAAAGACTTCAAAGGGTTTACGGCCCTGACCAAGGGCACAAAGTCCTCAGAATCATCCCCACAACTGCAACGCCCCTCCTGGAGGCCCAGGCAGGAAGGCCCTAGGGAAGAAATCTAATGTTTTCAGAAACCTAAGCCACTCCATTTTTGTTCAACACTCCATCTCAGTTCTGTGAGATGACGTTTGCTTAAGGCAGGTGTTTGCCCCCAAATGGTGTTGCCCCCAGCCACCTAGGACTAAGAGTTTCTAAACCAAGCCAGTTCATCAGAGCCCAAGGCAAGACGTGCCCTGCATTTTGTTGGTCCAGGTGTGACTCATTACCGTTTTCGAACAAGCTATGGACCAAGGACATTTTTCTGTAAAGGTCAACCAATCATATTTGCCCAGCTTAGCTTGCTTTAAATGTTAACCAATCATGTAATTTCTTATGTAAAAGTTCCTTAAAGTTTTGTTCAATACTATAAAAACTGTGCTGATTCTATGCTCAGGGCATCTTAGCATCACCGGTTACCGTGCTTGATTGTGGTCTCTGGGGGGTCCCCAAATTCCAGTATAACACCTTCACCAGGATTCGTTCTTTTTACTTTTTGCCTGTCTTGGTTCTTGAACTCAGGGCCTGGGCACTGTTCCTGATCTGACCTTTTTTTGCTCAAAAGTGGTGCTCTACCACTAGAGCCACAGTGCCACTTAGGCCTCTTGATGTGGGTGGTGGGTCCTGAGGAATCCAGCATCGTGCACCCAAGTACTCTACCACTCAGCCACCTTCCGAGCCCCACATGTGTGTGTGTGTGTGTGTGTGTGTGGTGATCATGTATTCATTGTTTGTCATCTGGGATGTGTTCATAACTCGGCTGTGGTGAGCGCAGCAGCAGTGCACGTGGATTTTCCAATGTCTTACGTCCTGACTATGATAATGTAAACACTCGTGCGCATGTGTGGAGTGGCTGAGGTTGTGTTTGTGTTTTTGTCCCGCTTTGGGGATCTGAGCTGAGGGTCTGCGCTGTCCTGAGCTTCGGTGCTCAGCGCTTCACCCACATTGCAACCGCAGCTCCACTTCTGGCTTTTGGATGGCCCATTGGGCAGGAGTCTCTTGGGTTCTAACTTGCCCTGGCTGACTTTTTACAACCTTGATCCTCAGATCCTCCTCCTCCTAGGTGGCTGGGGCTACAGGTGTGGGCCACGATGCCTGACTTCAGACTTTCTACGAAGCTAGCACTCAGCATAACCTTTGGGCATCTTTTCTTCCAGATTCCCATCGTAACTTCCCAGGGAAACTAACACGATGTCCGGAGCCCTGGATGTCCTGCAGATGAAGGAGGAGGACGTGCTCAAGTTCCTGGCGGCGGGCACGCACCTGGGCGCCACCAACCTGGACTTCCAGATGGAGCAGTACATCTACAAAAGGAAGACCGACGGTGCGTGTCCCCACACCCACCCACCCACCCACCCCCCCCCCCCCCCCCGCGCTATCCCTGGGCTCCATAACTCAAGGCTAGTGCTCTCTGCGCCACAGCACCAGTGATAGTCTTCTGGACTATTCTGCCCGACTGGCCTCAAATCCTGCTCCTCAGATCGCAGCCTCCTGACAGTTGGGACAAGTGTCCTGCTCACTGGATGCTGTGATTCTTGGAGCCTGCTCTGATTAGACAGTGGGATTGGAGGCGGGGCTCAGGTGCAAAAGGATGGGAGAGACTTGATTGGCCGGTGGGCCTGGGGGCGGGGCTCGGGTGGGGGCGGGGAGGCGGCACGGTGGCACACTGTTAAAGCCTGGCGGAGGCCAGCCTGGCCGGGGAACCCCGGGTGTCGGAGGTGTGCCACAGCAACGCAGGACTCTCGCTGACCCCACGAGAGCTCCGCTCTGTGACTGGCGGTGATAGTGTCTCCTGCTACAGCACATGTGAACTTTCTAGAAAACTGGGGGTGGTGGTAGGGAGGGGGCTCGCATACTCACCTTCCCCGCCCCCCCCCCTGCAGGCATCTACATCATTAACCTGAAGCGGACATGGGAGAAGCTGCTGCTGGCCGCACGCGCCATTGTGGCCATCGAGAACCCCGCGGACGTGAGCGTCATCTCCTCCCGCAACACCGGACAGGTGCCACCACCGGGGGGCGGGGGAGGGGGAGGGTAAAGGGCAGAGGAAGAGCTGGGGACTGTCCTGAGCTGCTTACATGGCTCCAGGCTGGGGCTCTGATCTTCAGGGCTTCATCTCCTGAGTGGCTGGGATTACAGGCATGCGCTACTGGTGTCTGCCCAGGAGAGAGAGGGAGGTCTAAGGTGGACTGTTGGGAAGCTGTTGGGCTGGTCTCTGGCTAACTACCCACAATGCCCCACGTGGAGCTTGGGCAGTTGGCGGGACGGGGAGAGCGTGAAGTCCCCAGGTTGTGAGGTCAGGTCCTGGGAGCCCCGTTTACAGGATGGAGATACAGGGGCTGAAGGTCTGCTTTTGATTCTGTGCAGCGTGCGGTGCTGAAGTTTGCGGCCGCCACGGGCGCCACCCCGATCGCCGGCCGCTTCACCCCCGGAACCTTCACCAACCAGATCCAGGCGGCCTTCCGCGAGCCCCGCCTGCTGGTGGTGACGGACCCCCGGGCGGACCACCAGCCGCTCACCGAGGCGTCCTACGTCAACCTGCCCACCATCGCGCTGTGCAACACCGACTCCCCACTGCGCTACGTGGACATCGCCATCCCGTGCAACAACAAGGTAGCGGGATCCCTCCCTCCTTCTCTGCTCCCCTCCCCCGCCCAGCCAGCCCCCACGCACATTGTTAGAGCTTGGAACCAGGGCCGCTGTGTGACCCAGGGGTTCTCAAGTGTAGGTAGTGTGCCACACGAGGGGCGAGGCGTTCGCTAGCATCCGTCCTCCTCCGTGGACGGCGCTTGCTAGTAGTCCTTGCTACAGGTTCTGATGCTTCCTGTTGGAAGGGATTGTCTGCTTTGGGGGGTATCGCGATTTCCATGTAGGCTTTGCTTTTGTTCTGCCTGCGCTTAAACTCGGCCTGGGCGCTGTCCCTGAGCTCTGTGTGCTTAGGGCTGGGGCTTGGGCCCTTTGAGCAAAACAAAATGGCGCCACTTCTGGTTTTCTGGTGGTTCATTGGAGAGACAAGCTTCATGGACATTCCTGCCTGGGCTGGCCTCGAGCTACAATCCCCTGGATCTCAGCCTCCTGAGTAGCCGGAATGACTGGCTTCTGCCTCATTGTTGCTATGTGCCTCCTTCCCAAGTGAGCGGGTAACCGGGCTGTGTCTGGGGACCCAACCGCTCCCCGGTCCCTCTGCAGGGCGCGCACTCCGTGGGTCTCATGTGGTGGATGCTGGCCCGGGAAGTCCTGCGCATGCGCGGCACCATCTCCCGCGAGCACCCATGGGAGGTCATGCCGGACCTCTATTTCTACCGGGACCCCGAGGAGGTGAGCATGGTCTCGGGCCCCATGTGTCCTCCCCTGCCCCCCATCCCCCCTCCCCCTTCCTGACTGCCCCCTCCCCCCCCTCCGTGTCCAATCACAGATTGAGAAGGAGGAGCAGGCCGCGGCCGAGAAGGCCGTCACCAAGGAGGAGTTCCAGGGCGAGTGGACCGCGCCGGCGCCCGAGTTCACAGCCACACAGCCCGAGGTGGCCGACTGGTCCGAGGGGGTGCAGGTGCCCTCCGTGCCCATCCAGCAGTTCCCCACCGGTACGTGCACGCCCCTACCTCTCTCCCGCGTTTTTACTGCTTCATGGGAGATTGGGGTTTCTTCCTGCAATAGCTGATAGAAATGAGGTCCTCAGCCCGCAGCCTCCTGACAACGCCGGGATTGCAGGCATGCGCTGTGCGACCTGGCCGCGGCGCTGGGGGCTTATTAATACATCAGATTCTGGCCAAAAGTCCTCATCCATCCCCAGGGCTGACGGGGTTTTTGTGGTTTCTCCGCAGAGGATTGGAGCGCCCAGCCCGCCACGGAAGATTGGTCAGCAGCACCCACGGCCCAGGCCACGGAGTGGGTGGGGACCACTCCCGAGTGGTCCTGAATGCACTGCTTGCGCACTTGGGGAAGGTGAAGAGAAAGGGGATGCAATAAATACGGATTTCTAAAAGCGCTCTCGATGGTTCTTGCACTGGTAGAGATGCGCCACGCACGGGGCGGGCGGAGCGCCACTTCCCTCTCGCCAGCCTGGAGCTGTGCCCCAGGGCCGGGCCGGGCTCCTATTTATACCTAGCCTGCCAACCCTGCTTTCCAGGGCTCCCATTGGCTGAGCTCAGGTTCCCCATCAGCTTGTGATTGGCTGGTACAAATAGGGCGAAGCGCATCTGCACTTGGAATTAACATGGGGGATACAGGACTGGGAATGTGGCTCGGTGAGTGTGCAGGTCCCCGTTCTAACACAAAACTGCTAGTATTTAAATACTTAAAACGGCTTTTAAAATGTCGTTTTATTAGGTTTACACAGAGCAGTTAGCCTTTCATATGAAAGGTAAGTACATTCTGTTTTGGGGGGCTGTGTCACCCCTTCCTTGCTTTCCCCCAGGTTTTGCCATTCCTGTCCACAAGTCAGGTGATTTTTGTGAAAAACTATACATCATAAAAGACAGTTCCATACAGTCAGGGCATACACCAACATAAACCATGCTTTCCTGTAATCTAGACCATGGTACCCCAGCTTCAGTGATAACCCAGTATGTGCTATTTTAAAACACAAGCCACAAGTCTGGCTCTCTACTATTTGAACCATGTTTCTGTGCTGGCTTTTTGCTGGTTCATCCGAAGTGAGGGGCTCAGGTTTGCTGGCCTGGCTTCAAACCACGATCATCAGCTCTGCCTTCGGGGCTGCCAGTTCCTGGCAGACATTGATCAGCAGTCCCTGCACAAAGCCATTGTTTCTGGAAACTTCCAAAATTCATCCGTGCCTAGGTGAATTCATCTTTCTTGGGCCAATGCCCTGGCGTTGAGTAAAACCATCTTAGCAACTGGTCCAAGTGTCTTGGCTGTTGGCATTTTCTTGAGACTTTTGTGTCTTAAGCCAATACTGCTTGGTGGCCAGTCCAATCTTGTAGTCATCTAAGTTGCCTACACAGTCCAAGCCTTTATCATATCACCCATCATGCATTGCTCGATGTCCCCACCCCTGGAGTGGCATTATTCCTGTGGAGACTTTTTTCTATTCCCTTTAGAAATCTAAGTTGTACCCCTTGTTCTCTACTGCTAGCCCAACTGCTCCGGCCCTGTGTTTTGGGGTCAGGCAGGTCCTCTAGGTACCCTTCTGTACTCTCAGCCGTGGAGAGAGGCTGAGGGCTGGAGGCTGGAGGCTGGAGGCTGGCCTGGACTACATAGCAAGACCCTGTCAGCAGCCCCTCCCTGTCCCCCGTGAGGCTTCACCTGGACGCCGCTTGAGAAACCCAGACCTTTTCTTCAAGGCTGGGTGGGGGGGCTGGGGTACTGCAGGGACACCCTCTTTTCACATCACATAATATCCACCCAGCAGCCCCTGGCGCCGCCCCTCCCGGGCCAAATCTGGACCAAGACGTCGCCACGAGAAAGTGAAGTCGTCTTCATTCAACAAATACTTAGCTGAGCACCTACTTAGCACAGGGGTGGGATTTGACCTTGGGGGGTCCTAGCTGGCTCCCTCACCACAGGAGCCCAAGAGAAGCCCCATTCTGTGGGGACAGGGCTGAGGGCAACGAGACCCCCCAGGTGAGGGTCAGGCTACAGAAAAGGGTGCACCTGCCTCTCCAGCTGTTTTCTGCAAAGGAGAATAAAGCTTGAGCAAAAATGCCTCCTCCTCCTTCCTCTACAACTTCTTGGAAAAGCAGAGACCTAAGAAATGCCCTCCCCTCACTTTGGGGGTGGAAGGTGTGGGGCTTGACTCAGTTTCCCCTGGTACCAAAACGTGGCCCAATATGACCAATATCCATCATCAGATACCCAGATGGATGGCTCTCTTGTCCCCCCCACCTTGGTGAAGGCCCTCGGGATTTCTTTCCCATCCTGTATCACGAGCCCCTTCCATTTGGGATTTGCAACAACAACAAAAAAAAGTGAAGAGCCTTGAGGAATTTGACATTTGTTTCCAAAAGAGGGGGGGAAAAATTCCCTTTGGGTCCCTTCCAATATTGTTCGGCAAAAACAAAACCAATGAGGAAGGATTCCTCCTCTTCCTCTCTCAGGATGCAGAGATGACAGGAAAAAACCAACAACCAAAGCCCCAATTCTCACTTTCAGTGTGCACAACGGGGGGTGGGGGGGGAGGGCAGAAACAGCCCTGAACTCCACAGGAGGGGAGAGCCAAAGAAAAGATAGAAAGATGCTAAAGTCCAAACATTAAAAACAAGAAAAAAAAAAAAAATGGCGGAGTTCTCACAGAAGAAAGAATAAAAAAAAACGGAATGGGAAGAAAGAAAAAAAATCGGTATCAGAGAGCCAAGGCCAAGAATTTTCTGAATTTTTTCTTGTTCTTGTGGATCTGTCGATTCAAGAATTCCCCAATGTGGACGGATTAATTAACAGCAGGGTTTATCATTTGATTCCACCATAAAAGAATTGTAACACAAATAAGAAGAGAGCCACAAAGGAGGAAGATGGCACACTTCACTTGGGGGGCGGAGAATAAAGTTAGGACAGGGAAAAGGAACGCGAACCTCCTGTTAACATAGGAACAGCTCTGGGTTTGTGGTTGTGAAGGACACAGCTTGGAAAGGCCCAGAAAACTGACCTGTGCTGAGATTCTCTCTCTGGACTTTTTCTGACTCAATCCGTAAAAGACAAACATTTCCAGCTATCTAGATCTGTAGGCCCAGGCCTGAAGGATCTAGAATTTAGGGTGTGTGTGTGTGTGCGCGTGCAAAGGACCTGTCAAGTTTCTACATACACACACACACCTGCGAGCAAAAGAAATGAAATTTATGGCAGGGGGAGCGGCTAAAAAACAAGATCCTTCTATGCTGGAGTGAAAAATTCTAGATGCCTTTCCTCTAAAATCAGAAACAAGATACATAGGACACCCACCCTCCCGGCCACTGCCTTTAAGCTCAAGAATGAACGTTAGTAGACAACGCAGTAAGACAAGAATAGCAAATGGAAAGAAAAAATAACTACCCGACATTGCAACGTAAGTTGGAAGAATGTCTTAACGAGACATGTTAGGCTCTCGACAATTCAAACCCAAGCCATGCGTGTGCACTGTCTGCTCCGGGCTCTACTTGGAATCCAAGATCCACGTGTACAAACCAAGCACGCGCGTGGGAAGATCCAAAGCCAAACTACAGGCGAGCCAGAAGACAGTTGGGCATCCGTGGGATATCAACAATATTCCCACGGTTTCCCCAGGAAATGTATAATGTGAAAAACTTTATTGAAGGAAAATACATGGCACGTGTGTCACAGTGGGGTGGGTTGTTTTTTTTTTTTTTGGGGGGGGGATGATTTGTCACTTTTAGAGAAAAGCTCTAAAAGATAAAGGAAAATACAAGAGCCGTGGCTGACTTTCTTTGATCTGATGGTGAGATCTATTCGAGAAGAAAAAAAAGATGAGCCAAGACAACAAAGGCTTCATTTGCCAGGAAAAGAAAAATGATCGAAGCAACTGGTCTTGATTGGCCAGATGTCTGCCTCTCCCCGGGGAGGGAAAAGCTGGCTGATTTGCTTATGTTACTCAGCCTTCAGTGAACGGACTGGCATAGCCATACCAGGTACTGAGAGCCACGTGTCTCCAGACTCCAAACTGCTGGCCCAGACCGAACAGTCTGTGAGTGAGATTCATCTCCCTTGAACGGGCAAATAAATAGCTCAGGACCAGCACCAATATATATATATATATGTATTTCCCAAAAGAAGAATCAGGTGTAAAAATCATTTCACTGCTCACCAATATATACCAAAAAAAAACCAACGGTGAATCCTAGGGCTACAAGCCACAGGACCAAGGACTTGACACAAACACTTTGGAAGTTTGCCCAGCCTGGAATGACTGGGCCCCTGGGCATCTCCTGGGGAGGGAGGAAGGAGGGAAGGGTGGTGGGCGGGGTAGTTAGCCAGTGAGGTCATTCACAAATATGTAAATGAGCTGCATAGGCATAAGATGCAATTAGCAGAGGGGGGGGGCTTTCCGCCCTGGTCTCCTTTCATTCTTCCCCGCCCGGTTTTCTGAAGTTACTCCAATCACCCCTGGGAGCTCGCTAGAGGAACACAAACAAATAAAAATAAAACAAAGCAAGACTTTTTGTCCACTAGTGAACCATCAGAGGGTGAGAGAGAGGAAATAATCATTTAAAAAAAACAAAAACAAAAAAACAACAAAACGTCTCTTGAGCAAGAGTGAATTTCCCTAAGAAACTTGGTTCTTGGATTTCTCTTTTTCTCTCTTTTGTGGTTTTTGTGTTTGTTTTTATTTCGGGGCTTTTTCTCCTTGTCTGGCGGCCGGGCCTGATTGGTTTGCCAAGGATGTGAAGATTACCTTTCTTGTGTGTGATGATTATTAACTTTGTGTTGTTTTCACATTCTCCATTTCAAACAGGGGAAACGGGTGTGGGAATATTGATACCACAGAAGGAAAAGCCAGCGAAGCCTGGCACCCGGGGGCATGAGCAACACTGCTGATGGATTTGAATCTGGAACCTTTCGTGTCTGCCCCAGGACTCTTGCAGTGCCCTGGTGCGTGAGGTACGCGGTTCTAGAAGTAACTCCACCTGAGGTGAGTGCAATCCCCTTCCCCCCTCCCTCCCTCCCTCCCTCCCTCCCTCTTTGCTCTCCTCCAGGAACAGGTGGCCTGATTTAGCATTCTCCCATTTCAGCCTTCATAGCCGCCTCTCAGCCTGGCTGACGGTTGGCTTGAATTCCCAGGAAGCTGTGTGAGTCCACCGGCATGGGGGAGCAGGGAAGGGGCCGAAGCATCGCTAAAAGCAAGACAGGAAAAGAAACAAATGGAAACTGGCCATGGGCTGGGGCGGGGGCTCACACCTGTCATCCTGGCTGCTCTGGAGGCTGGGATCTGGAGGATGGTGGTTTGAGGCCAGCCTGGGAAGACCAATCAATCTCTGGGGAGCCAAGCAAAAGTGGGGAGTGGAGGTGTGGCTCAAGTGGGAGAGCACCAGACTTGAGCTTGGAAAAGGCCAAGGCAGAGCCACAAGGTCCTGAGTTCAAGCCCCAAGCCAGGTACCAAAAACATAGACCAAAAAGATAGATTAGATGGATGGATGGATGAATGGATGAATGGATGGATGGATGATTGGATGGATGGATGGATGGATGGGTGGATGGATGGATGGATGGATGGTTGGATGGATGGATGGATGGATGAATGGATGGATGGATGGATGGATGGATGGATGGATAGATGAATGGATGGTTGGATGGATGGATGGATGGATGGTTGGATGGATGGATGGATGGATGGATGAATGGATGGATGGATGGATGGATGGATAGATGAATGGATGGATGGATGGATGGATGGATGATTGGATGGATGATTGGATGGATGGATGGATGGATGAATGGATGGATGATTGGATGGATGGATGGATGGACGGACGGACAGATAAAAAGAAAGTGCCAGGCAATGTTGGCTCCCGCCTAGGATCCTGGGGGCTCAGGAGGCTGAGATCTGAGGGTGAAGGTTCAGAGGCAGCCCGGGCAGGAGGGTCTGTGGGACTCTTGATGTCCAGTGAAGCAGCAAAAAGCTGGACATGGATTTGTGACTCAAGTGGTAGAGCAAACACAAAAAAGAAAAATAAAAAAAGGTAAAAGGGGCAGCGCCCAGGCCCCGGGTTCGAGGCCCAGGCCTGGCCCCAAATCTACCATAACACCAAAGGGAACCCGGGTCTCACCTGCGCCTCTGCTCCTGCAGACCCCGCTTCTCAGCCGTCCACACCGGGGTACCTCCGGCGGACACCCCGCGGGCCCTGGGGAGAGGGGACTGGGTCAGGGGGCGTCCTGGGGGGCCCCAGGGGCTCGGGAGGGGGTGATCCGGGGCCGCACCCCACACCTGGGTCGGGCTTGGGGCGCGGGGGGAACCTCGATCCTGGGCCTGGAGGCCTGGCGGGGGCGGGGGGCGCCCCACTGGGCCTCCTCCTCCTCCCTGGGGGTCTCGGGGTCCAGAGGAGCCGCGGCCTGGCCGGGCCCCGCGTTCCACCCGCGACCCCAACGGCCAACGGCCAACAGCCAACGGCCCGCACCCCCGGCCCCGCACCCCAAACCCCCCTTCTGGCCCCCTTACCCCCCTGGAGGAAGCCACCGGCCCGGGAGAGGCCTGGGGAGGAGGGGAATAGTAGACAGCCAGGAAAAAGGCCAGCCAGCCTGGAGAAGGCTCTAGAAAAGGGCTGCGGGCTGGGAGGGAAGCCTGAGGCCTAGAGCTGGGCTGGGGGAGATGAGGAGGCACCCCACTTTCCTAAGGGGGTGAGCACCCCACTTCCAGTCCCGGGTAGGAAAGTCCAAAAGTGTCTTTATATCTCCAATAAACCAGCAAAAGGCAGAAGTGGCGCCGTGGCTCAAGTGGTAGAGCACCAGCCTTGAGCCAAAATCTGAGTTCAAGCCCCCCCCTCCACCAAAATACAGAGGCCAATTCTAATTGATAATGTGGTTAATGTATATTTAAAAGGCCCCAAGTTCATCCAGTCCCAATATTGCCAGTTTAACACCTGAATCCATAACTAAACAGACACAGCACGAAAACACTTCCCTTTCATCTTTCCTCTGCTCAGTCCTGGGGGGCCCTGGGCCCTGTCTCTGAGCTTTTTTCACTCAAGGCTAGCGCTCTACCACTTGAGCCACTGCACCACTTCCAGCTTTTTCTGTGACTGTGGTACTGGAGAATCGAACCCAGGACTTCGTGCATGCTAGGCAAACACTCTACCACTGAGCCACCTTCCCAGCTCCGGCCCCATGAGCCAGAGCTGCCAGGAAAGCTGAGATCTGTAGGATCGCAACCCAGGTGGGGGGGGGGGGGAGAAAAAGAAAAAATCCATGAGACTCCATCTCTAAAATAACCAGCAAGGAAAAAAAGCAGGGCTGGAGTCATGGTTCAGGTAGTAGAGCACCAAGGCCTGTCCTTGAGTTTTAAACGAAAACGATAACAAGAGAGAGAAACTGAGGGAAAGCCACCTGGTGGCAGCAGGTGGCAGAGCCCCAAGTTAAGATGCATTTCCCAACCTGGATGACTCAGGAAGCATGGCAGGTGCCCTTGGCTCATGCCTTTAATCCCAGTGACTCAGGAGGAGGCCGAGATCTGGAGGATGGCGGTTCAAAGCCAGCCTCCAGGTCAGGAAAGATCCATGAGACTCTTAACCACCAGTCAACCGCTCAGAGAAAGTCAGCTGCGGTGCTGTGGTTCAAGTGGTAGAGTGCTAGCCTTGAGTAAAAGAAGTTCAGGGACAGCGCCCAGGCCGTGAGTTCAAGCCCCAGGACTGGCACAAAATAATAATAATAATAATAATAATACATAAAAATCAAGGTAAAATAGGATTTGGACACACTTCTGACACACAATCCGTCTTCTACCCCCTTCCACTCCCCTCCGGTTACAAAGAATTTCCAGAAGCAATTGATCAGTTTCCCCAGAGCGTTTTATTTCTGTAACGAACAGACAAATCCGGTCATTTCTGGTTATTCACAGGAATGGGTTCACATCCTACTTTGGTTTTGGTTTGGGGGCACCAGTTTTTGCTTTTTGCTTTTCGGTTTTCTTTCTAGAACCCAGTATAGAATTCTAGCATGTTCTACGAGGCTTCCTGGCTTCCTAGGATGCAGACGGAGCCAAGGTTTTGTTTTTTTTGGGGGGGACAGGGGTCAAGTTGTCCTTTGTCTCTCTGAGATGTCCGCCATATGCATTTCCCCCTGCACCTGCCTGCAACCCCGAATTCTGTTTTCTCTCCAGCACCTGCGGAGTTGATGATTGAAGTGGGTCGCGTATTATAGCACCTGCGTGTAGTCCAGGCAGACATTTCTAACCTGAGCATCCTACGAGCCACAACTCCCTGATCTTAGAACAGACACCTCCAGGCGGGCCCCGGTGGCTCACGCCTGTCATCCAAGCTACTCAAGGAGGCTGAGATCTGGAGGATCGCAGTTTGAGGCCAGCCCGGGGGCGGGGGGGGGGGGGGGGGCGGGACAGGGAAATCCATGAGACTCTGATCTGCAATGAATCACCATAAACCTGGAAGGGGAACCTTGGCTCAAGCGGTAGAACACCAGCCTTGAGCAAAAAGAAGCTCAAGGACAGGGCCCAGGCCCTGAGTTCAAGGCCCAGGACTGGCTCCATGAGTACTAATAACTGCCACATCCACAGAGTTATGGCAGCGTCAATATGCAAGGCAGGACCTGAGCCGCCATCTTCTAAACCATCTCTACCACCACCACCACCCTGAACAACAATACACATCCGTTCACCATGGCTTCTGAAACTGGGCCAGGTCTGGCGTGTGCGGACCCGAGGATCCAGAACCTTCCAGAACTCCTGGGACCTACTGTGACCCGCCTGATGCTGGGCTCAAAGTCTACCCCCAGGAGTGAACCCCCCTTTCAGCCTCTCCTCCTGTGCACTCGCCCACATTCTTCCTGCGACGTGACCTCTTGCTACCTGCGCGCTCTCTGCTGCTGACAAGGTGAGATTGCCGGTTGGGATTGGTTAGTGGGGGGGGGGGGGGGCTGTCCATCCCCCCCCCATCTGAGAAGCCATCCCAACTGCTGATCCAAAATAGGTTCAAAACACAACCTTGCAAATAGCTCAGGTGTGCTTGGTGGATAATACTGGTAAAGTGTGTGTGTGTGTGCAAGCTGGCTTCCAATTGGCATCCTCAGATCTCAGCCCTCTGGAGTAGCTTGGGTGGTGTAAGTGTGAGCTCCCTGCACACTTCCAGAGCTCCTGGCTGAGCTGGACACCATGGGGCAGAGTGGAATGTGAAGATGAAGGCTGGGGCCTTGGGTTGTGTTGAACACCTGCTGTCTGTCTGCTTTTGACATTCACAGTTTTCTCCATCAACTACAAGCCATAATACACTGGAGATACGTAGATAGACAGATCAATCGATGATCGATGATCGATTGATCGGTACATCGATAGATAGATCGATAGATAGATAGATAGGATAGGTAGACACATAGATATAAACAGACATATCCATAAACTAGAAGTGTAAGTCTCTTCCAGATGAATTTCTGAAGTCATGACGGCGGGATTAGAGATTACGCAATGACCTACCCTGCTAGTACCCCTCTCCCCCCCTCCCCACCCCCCATCTGAACCCCACGTTATGATCTAGAAGTTCTCATCAGTGATTTAGGAGCAAGTCGTCTCCCAACCTTGACAATACTCCAACATTCTTCCTTTTTATTATTATTATTATTACTTGTTTTGCCACTATCTATGGCCAGTAGTGCATTAACTGTTTTGGGTTTGGGTTTGGGTTTGGGTTTGGTTTGGTTTTCTTTGTTTTGTTTTGGGGGTGGATTTTTGTTTTTTGGCACCTAAATCTTCAGAATTTGAAGCAACTTCAGTCCTGAATGGAACAGAAAGAAAGAAATCTCCACTTAGAGAAGAAAATCATAGCAAAAGTCTAGGACAAAAATCTTTCAAACAGGGCTGGGAAGATGGCTCAGCACTTGCCTTGCATGCCTGAGGCCCTGGGTTCGATTCCTCAGCACCACATAAGCAAAAAGCTGGAAGTGGAGCTGTGGCTCAAGTGGTAGAGCACTAGCCTTGAGCTGAAGAGCTGAGGGACAGCGCTCAGAGTTCAGGCCCCACGACCGGACCCCCCCCCAAAAAAAAAATCTTTCAAACAAAAGCACAAAGGGCTGGGAAGGTGGCTCAGTGGTAGAGTGCTCGCCTAGCATGCATGAAGCCCTGAGTTCAATTCCTCAATACCACATACACTGAAAAAGTTGGAAGTGGCGCTGTGGCTCAAGTGGTAGAGCGCCAGCCTTGGGCAAAAGACACAG
The DNA here is from genome assembly GCF_024711535.1 of Dipodomys merriami. Taxonomy (NCBI): domain Eukaryota; kingdom Metazoa; phylum Chordata; class Mammalia; order Rodentia; family Heteromyidae; genus Dipodomys; species Dipodomys merriami. The sequence goes on from NW_027202549.1 coordinate 131,752, forward strand.
GGACAGCACCCAGGCCCTGGGTTCAAGGCCCAGGACTGGCAATAAACAAACAATAACAAAAAAAAAAAGGAAAATACGGCTTTACTTACAATAGACAGACAGGACGATGGACAGCAGATTTCTCGTTGGCAACTATAGCGGTAGATGAGGAGATGGTATGTGCACAGCGCTGAGGTGGGAAATGACCATCAACTGTGGAATTCCATGGGCAGCGACTGAACACCCCGCACCCCGCACCCCTGCGTCCTCACGACTGCCCACCCCGCCCAAGAGCAGCCGTGCTCTTAGCTACTCGGGAAGCTGAGATCTAAGGGTCACAGTTCAAAGCCAGCCCGGGCGGACACATGCCAGACACTCGCCTCTCCAAGTAGCTAGCGACAAGAAATCTGGAAGTAGACATGCGGCTCCAGTGGTAGGCCTTGACTGGAAAAGCTAAGTGAGGGTGAATGCCCCGAGTTCAAGCCCCAGTGCTGGCAGAAACAAAGAAATTAAGAAACTAAGAAAGAAGGAAAGGAAGGAAGGCCGGAAGGAAGGATGGAAGGAAGGAAGGAAGGAAGAAAGGAAGGAAGGAAGAGAGGGAGGGAGGGAGGGAGGGAGGGAGGGAAGGAAGGAAATAGAAGGAAGGAAGGAAGGAAATAGAAGGAAGGAAGGAAGGAAGGAAGGAAGGAAGGAAGGGAGGGAGGGAGGGAGGGAGGGGTCAATTTTGGCTAACAAGCATTCATTGCTTCTTATTAGCGCCAGCAACTGAGAAAGTGGTAATAAATAGATGTGGGCAGTCACAAAGTTGACATGAGGAGGGAAGGGGGAATCCAAGCAGTAAGCAAGAAAGTTCCAGAAGGTGAGAAGTGCCAGGATGACAGACCAAAGTGAGAATGGTGGATTAGAGTAATAAGAGAGCAGGGCACCCATGGCTCACGCCTGTCATCCCAGCTACTCAGGAGGCTGAGAGCTGAGGATTGAGGTACAAAGCCAGCCTGGGCAGGAAAGTCCGTGAGACTCTTATCTCCAATAAACCACCAGAAAACCGGAAGTGGCGCTGTGGCTCAAGTGGTAGAGCACTAGCCTTGAGCTGAAGAGCTGAGGGACAGCGCCCAGGCCCAGAGTTCAAGCCCCATGACCCACCAAAAAAAAAAAAAAAAAAAACCACAAGCGACACAGCACTGCGTTTTTGGGAGAAGCGTCTCTCAGGTGAGATTCAAACACCATCACGAACACTGTGAGCCCGGGCATCCCAGACAGAACCGACAACCACAGACAGAAAGACTCTGATGTTGAATTAACCAACAGAAAGATAGAAGTGTAGGGATGGCTCATGTGGTAGAGCACCAGCCTGGAGAGAAAAAGGTCTAGCAAGATTACAAGGCCCAGAGTTTAAGCCCCAGTTACAGGTGAATCACAGACACACACACACACACACACACACACACACACACACACACACACACACACAATCAGACTATGCTGGGCAGGGAATCAAAATCAGGATGGACCAATCATGAATTCTACAGTCCTGGGATGGACCAATCATGAGCCTAATAGTCTTAGGGGTGGACCAATCATGAGCCTAACAGTCTTGGGATGGACCAATCATGAACCTTAAAATCGTGGGATGGACTAATCATGAGCTTTACAGTCCTGGAATGGACCAACCATGAGCTTAACAGTCTTAGGGCTGGACCAATCAGGAAAGCCTTACAGTCTTAGGGAGTAGACTAATCATGAGCTTTACAGTCTTGGACTGGACCAATCATGAGCTTTACAGTCTTAGGGGTGGGCCAATTATGAGCCTTACAGTTTTAGGGATGGACCAATCATGAGCCTTACAGTCTTGGGATGGAGCAATCATGAGCTTTACAGTCCAGAGATGGGCCAATCATGAGCTTAACAGTCTTAGGGGTGGACCAATCATGAGCCTAACAGTCTTAGGGGTGGACCAATCATGAGCCTCACAGTCTTGGGGTGGACCAATCATGAGCCTCACAGTCTTAGGGGCGTGTCAGGTCCCTGGTGCTCACCTCCAGGCAGCCAGCCGTGAGGTTCCCCGGTCATGGGGACAGCGGGCTGCATCAGCAGGTGGCCGTTCCTGCCTCATTCTAGAAGCCAGATGACTCCTCCGGGAGCAGATGGGCCACGAAGCGGGGCGACCCGCGGCCCGGGCCATGCATGCACTAGCAATGGCTTCGTTACTTCTTTCTGGGGGCCGGCTTGCTTCTTCGCTTCAATCTGGTTGACAAAGAGCACAGGAAAAGTCAGCACAGCGCTCAGCTGAGACGATATCTCCACCCTCTGACAAGGTGAGGGACAGAGGGCTCTGCAGAAGTGGGGGTGCTGAGCAAACGTAGGCAAACGTGGGAAAACTCAGTGTCATTCCTCAGATCGTGCAAAGTCCACACGGAGAAGGAGGGACATCTGGGCACCTGGGGCTCAAGCCTGGCATCCCAGCTGCTCAGGAGGCTGAGAGCTAGAGGATCGTGGTTCGAGGCTAGGCCAGGCAGGAAAATCTGTGAGACTCTTTTCTTTTTTTTTTCGGGTTGGCCGTGTGGCTTGATCTGGGCCTGGGCGCTGTCCCTCAGCTCTTCAGCTCAAGGCTAGCACTCTACCACTTGAGCCACAGTGCCACTTCCTGTTTTCTGGTGGTTTATTGGAGATAGGAGTCTCACGGTCTCTCCTGCCCGGGCTGGCTTTGAACCACGATCCTCAGATCTCAGCCTTCTGAGTAGCTAGGATGACAGGCGTGAGCCACCAGCGCCCGGGCTCTCTGTGAGACTCTTTATCGCCAATGAACCACCAGAAAACTGGAGATGGAGCCATAGATCGCTCAAAAGTGGTAGAGCACCAGCTTTGAGAAAAAGAAGCTCAGCGCCCAGGCCCTGAGTTCAAGTCTCACAACCAACACAAAATCACACCAGGAAGCAGGTACTTGATAGGAATGAGGGTTAAGGGGGAATAGTGGATGGATGAAGAAGAGAAGAGAAGAATGCAGTCAAGAATTCAATGTAGGGACTGGGAAGGTGGCTCAGTGGTAGAGCGCTCACCTAGCATGCAAGAAGCCCTGGGTTCCATTCCTCAGTACCACAGACACAGAAAAAAGCCGGAAGTGGCGCTGTGACTCAAGTGGTAGAGCGCCAGCCTTGGGTAAAAAAGGCTCGGGGACAGCGCCCAGGCCCTGAGTTCAAGCCCCAGGACTGGCACGTTCAAAGAGAGGGAGAGAGAAAGAAGCTAGTCCCGCTAAGCTAGAGCAGATGACTGGAAAGCTGGCTAGTGTGCTGCCGTCTGCACGCGACGCTTCCTGCACGCATGCCCTCTGGCTGCGCTTCGTCTGTGAAGCCTCGAACCCTTAGGCAGAGGTAATAACTCCACTGAGCTACCCAGTGTCCAGGGAGCATCATGAGCATGGCAGTATGAGAGCATTCACACCCCGCCGGCCCGATCAGCCAGTCTCTTCCCGGGCCCTGGGAGTTACAGATTACATGGTTTCTTGTCTGCCATCTTTCTTTTCCCTAGAACGGCAGAAAGAACCTTAGACATAGGTGGTAAGGTGTGTTGAGTGACGGAATAAAGTGGTGGATGGATGATGGATAATGGACAAATGTGATGGGTGAGCGGGTGGATGGATGGGTAGATGGATGGGTAGGTAGATGGGTGGGTGGATGGATGGATGGATGGGTGAGTGGGTGCATGGATGGTAGGTGGATGGATGGATGGATGGCTAGGTGCATGGGTGGATGGATGGGTGGGTGGGTGGGTGGATGGATGGATGGGTGGATGGATAGGTAGGTGGTTGGGTGGATGGTTGGGTGGATGAGTGGATGGATGGATGGGTGGATAGATGGGTAGGTGGATGGGTGGATGGGTGGATGGGTGGGTGGATGTATGGGTTGATAGATGGATGGGTGGGTGGATGGATGGATGGGTGGGTGGTGGATGGATGGATGCATGCATGCATACATGGATTGATGCATGGATGGATGGATGGATGGATGGATGGATGGATGGATGGATGGGTGGGTGGGTGGATGGATGGATGGGTGGGTAGGTGGATGGTTGGGCAGATGGGTGGATGAGTGGATGGATGGATGGATGGGTGGGTGGGTGGGTGGATGGATGGGTGGGTAGATGTATGGGTTGATAGATGGATGGGTGGGTGGTGGATGGATGGATGCATGCATGCATACATGGATTGATGCATGGATGGATAGATGGATGGATGGATGGATGGATGGATGGATGGATGGATGGATAGATGGATGGATGGATGGATGGGTGAGTGGATGGATGGGTGGGTAGGTGGATGGTTGGGCGGATGGGTGGATGAGTGGATGGGTGGATGGATGGATGGGTGGATAGATGGGTAGGTGGATGGGTGGATGGGTGGGTGGATGAATGGGTGGATGAGTGGATGGATGCATGGATGGATGGGTGAATGGTTGGATGGATGGGTGGGTAGGTAGATAGATGGGTGGGTAGGTGGATGGGTGGGTGGATGGGTGGTGGATGGATGGATGCATGCTTGCATACATGGATTGATGCATGGATGGATTGATGCATGGATGGATGGATGGATGAGTGGGTGGATAGATGGATGGGTGGGTGGATGGATGGATGGATGGGTGGTGGATGGATGGATGGGTGGGTGAGTACAGGGATGGATGGATGGATTGGTGAATGGGTGGGTGGGTGGAGGGAAGGATGAATGGATGGATACATGCATGCAAGCAAGCATACATGATGGATGGATGCATGGATGCATGGGTAGGTAGGTGGATGGATGGATGGATGGGTGGGTGGGTGGGTGGATGGGTGGATAAATGGATGGATGGATGGATGGTGAGTCAGTGGGTGGGTGGATGGATGGATGGATGGGTGGGTGGGTGGAGGGATAGATGGATGGATTCATGGGTGGGTGGATAAATGGATGGATGGGTGGGTGGTAGGTGGATGGGGAATCGGTGGGTGGATGGATGGGTGGGTGGGTGGATGGATGGAAGGTGGCTGATCTTCCCACTGAGATTCACATGGCATGTAGTTGGGATAGTGGGTTAGGGCTGAGAAGTTCAATGGCGCCCCATCCCTTTTCTCATCCCCCAGTCCCCGCATCTCTCTCTCTGTGTGGCGTAGGGGTCGCTGGTTTATCGGGGCTTTCGCGGGTCAGCCAGCCCGGGGTGGACCAGGGGCAACGGGGTGAACACAGGAGCCACACCGAGGGTTTTGCAGCCACAGAGGGGATTTAATGGGGGGTTGGGGGGTCACACACACACGGGAGAGGGCGGGGCCTGGTCCCCCCCTGGTCCACCCCACGCGCGGCCACTGACCTGAGGCCCGGGGGTGCGTGTGTGCTGGGGACGGACGGGTGCGGGGCGAGATCAGAACTTAGAGGCCTTGGCGGGCGAGGTCCCCCGGCCCGGGCCCGAGCCCCGCAGGGGGCTCCTCCTTGCTGCAGGCTGCTGGGCTTTCTGCCTGGGCCGCTGCTTGGCTGCTGGTGGAGGTGGTACTCGAACCTCTGGCCGAGGCCGTGGCTGACGCTCCGTCCTCGGAGGGGACCGCGGCTTGCTGGGCGCTCTGGCCACGGCGGGGGGCGAGGCTGGCCGGGGCTGGGGTCTCTGGGGGGACCTGGCACGGCGTCGGGTGCTGGGGAGCCAAAAGACACCACGGCCGTCCATGGGCCTAGCTACTTCAAGGAGGCTGAGGTCTGGAGGATCGCGGGTGGAGGCCAGCGCCGCGCACAGGGAGGGAAAGGCTCCAAGAGGCTTGATATCCAACAAACCATGGCCCAACACCCATACATGGAGCTGGGGCTCGGAGCTGGACAGCGAGAGAGCTCAGGGACAGCACACAGGCCCTGAGTTCAAGCCCCAGCACGGACGTAAAATAGGCAAGAAAGGAAGGGAGGGACTGGGGGCCGCAGCCAGGGATTCCCTGTTCTTTTTCTTTAAATTTATTTCCTTTGCCCATCCTGGGACTTGAACTCAGAACCTGGACGCTGTCCCCGAGCTTCTTTTGCTCAAGGCTAAGCCTTGCCCTTAAGCCACAGGGCCACTTCCGGCTTTTTCTGTGTCTGTGGTGCTGAGGAATCGAACCCAGGGCTTCATGCAGGCGAGGCGAGCGCTCTACCACCGAGCCACCTTCCCAGCGCCTCACCCCTGGCGCCTGTCCCAGTGAAGAACCCATCCAAGGATGCGGGTCTGTACATGGGCCCCGCTGCAGCTTTGCAGAGCAGGCTAACAAGGGTGCTAGGCAGGGCAGAGGGCGGTGGGGACGGGGAAGGGGGGGGTGGGAAGGGGCTGGGGGCCGGTGCCTGGGCTCACCTGGTCTTCTGGCAGGCGCAGCAGATCCAGTCCTCTTCTTTCTTCTGGTAGAAGCAGCCGCTTCTGCACAAGCTGTACTTGCGGTCCACGATCTCCCGCTTGGAGTTGAGGAAGGTGAAGGGCGGGCAGCAATGGATACTGAAGTGCTCCGAGAACTTCTGGTTCTTGGAGAGGCGGGGCCCTTCCTTCGCCATCTTCTGGCTCATCTCACTGGGGAGGGGAGAGAGACAGAGAGAGACAGAGTCAGAGAGAGACAGAGACAGGGAAGGGGGGGAAACTGAGGCCAGGACTGGTCCAGTCCTCTCCCACAAACCCAAATTAATAATTCCCGATGGCATCTACAAGCAACGTTCTGGAAATCCCACCTCAGCCCTGTCCCGTGTGACAGAAACAAACGAAATTAAGCCTTTTAGGTATGTATGATTTGCTTAGGTCGGTCGTGGGGCTTGAACTCAGGGCCTGGGTGCTCTCCCTGAGCCTCTCTGTGTTGTGTGCTGGTGCTCTACCACTTGAGCTACGGCGCCCCTTCTGGCTTTTGGGCTGGCTCATTGGAGATAGAGCATTTCATGGACTTTCCTGCCTTGGACTGGCCTCGAACCGCGATCCTCCAGATCTCAGCCTCCTGAGTAGCTGGGATGACAGGCCTAAGTCCCCGGCTGCCAGCTCGCTATTATATTTACTGCCTGAAAATCAGCACCAGGAAGACCAAGTTGTCTTCCATCTCCCGAGAGGACAACCCAACAAAACGTACTCCCAAACTAAACACCAGTGGCTCCCGCCCATCATCCCAGCCACTCAGGAGGCTGAGATCTGGAGGATCGCAGTTCAGGGGCGGGAAAGTCTGGGAGACTCTCAATCTCCAATGAAGCAGCAAAAAGTCGGAAGTGGCGCTGTGGCTCAAGTGGTAGAGAGCCAGCGTTGAGTGTGAGGGAACAGTGCCCAGGCTCTGAGTTCAAGCCCCAGGACCAGCACGTGCGCACACACATACACACACACACACAAACACACACATTTTAAACGTTAGCTGACTATTTAACCATAACTACGGCCTCCCTCAGTTCAGACACAGGCGAGAGCGAGCAGGAGAGTCAGGTGTACCTGATTTTTCCTCCGTCGGCATAGGGAGATTAGCTCTTGGCCAGGAGTTTCCCTGGAGAGCATTGGCCTCTTGCCTTTCTGAAATCAAAGCAGCAGAACAGGTTCTGGTTAATCACCTCCATGGCCAGGCTCACGCCAGTCATCCCAGCTACTCAGGAGGCTGAGATCCGGAGGATCGCCATTGGAGGCCAGCCCCGGGCAGGAAAGTCTGTGAGATGCTTATCTCCAAGGAACCATTAAAACAGAAGTGGAGCCATGTTCAAATGGTAGAGCGCCAGCTTTGAGTCAAAGAAGGTCAGGGACAGCGGCCAGGCCCTGAGTTCAAGCCCCAGGCAAACAACAACAACAAAATAAAAGAACAGCTGGGTGCCGGTGGCTCACATCTGTCATCCCAGCTACCCAGGAGATCTAGAGGACTGTGGTCCAAAGCCAGCCTCGGGAACAAGAAAAGTTCTGTGAGATTCCTCTCCAATAAACCAGCAAGACGAACCAAAAATAAATCAGAAGTGGCGCCGTGGCTCAAACGGTAGAGCACCCGCGCTGAGCGCAGAAGCTCACAGTCCACACACAAGCCCCAAGTTCAAGCCCCAGGGATGCACACTAAAAATTTCAAAACAAACACAATCCTTTCTCCCATTTTCTTCCTCGTGCACAAGCCAAGTTCCCGCCATTGCACCCCTAAAAAGTAAAATCTCCCCATGAGTTCCAAAGCAGGGAACGTGTTTCTTTGCAGATAGGAATTAAGAAAAAAAAATCATGTTTAATTTGGGGGCCACACACTTCCAGCTAGTCAATTTCTGCCAGCGTGGAGCCCTGGCTGCTGGAAGATGAAAAACAATAATAATAATTATTATTATCATTAATAATAATACTAATAATAATGAAATTCAGGGGAGGGAATTTTCTTACCTCCAAATTGCTGCGTGGGTCTGTGTCTCTGTGGGTTTTCTGCGTGTCAAGGCCGGACCCCGATGCCCTGCAGAAGAAATATAAATACATGTATAAGGGACACATTTTTATATCTGAGTGTCTCTCCACACAAAGGGGGTGCGTTGTCCCGGGGTGCGCTCCACCCCCCTGCCCTTCCATGGAGATGCTTCTCCCAACAAAAGCTGTCACAGAGAAGACAAAGAAAAAAAGGGACAACAGCCCCACAGCGGGTCAACAAAGGCCGACAGAGAGCACAAAGAAAGAGAATGAAATCAATAAGCGAAACACAAAGGCCAAAGCCAGCCCCGGGAAACAAAGGAGGGACACACAGGCCTGCACAACACAAAAAGCCAAACAAACCCTGGGAGACAAAGACGGGACACAAAGGCCAAAGAATGTGGGAACAAAAGGGAAACTGAGTCACGGGCTCGCATACCCACACACACAGAGCCAAGCGGAACATTTGCTACCCTGGCCTCTACGCGCTTGATTTTACACGAAGCCTTGTCGAGCCTAGCTACCACCAAAACCAGATTGGGCCGGCATCTCTCTCCATGCCTTACCCTGGACACTCAGGAAGGAGGCTGGGATCCGGAGGATCGTGGTTGGAGGCCAGCCCGGGGCAGGAAAGTCGGTGAGAATCCCCATTCTGATGAATCCACCGGAAAACCAGACGTGGAGGTGTGGCTCAAGTGGAAGAGCGCCCAGCCTTGAACGAATGAAACTCAGGGAACAACACCCAGGCCCTGAGTTCAAGCCCCAGGACTGGTAAAAACAAAACAAAGCAGAAAGGAAAAAAAAAAAAAAAAAAAAAGACAGATAATAGGCCAGAGATTTTTCAAGGACAAGTTTGGCTGTATTAAAGATGAAAACTGACTTGTGTTATGTAAATGCCTCTGAACCCATTTTCTTTTTGTTTTGGCCAGTCCTGGGATTTGAACTCAGGGCCTGGACACTGTCCCTGAGTCTCTTTGTGCTCCAGGCTGGCGCTCTACCACTGGAGCCACAGCGCCACTTCTGGCTTTTTGGGCTGATTCATTGGAGATAGAGAGTTTCATGGACTTTCCTGCCTTGGTCTGGCCTCGAACTGCGATCCTCCGGATCTCAGCCTCCCGAGGAAGCTGGGATGGCCGGCGTGAGCCGCTGGTGCCCGGCTCTGGCTCCGTTTTTCCTGACTGTAGGTGACATTCCCGTCTTATACTCCCCATGCTGGCTTTCGGGATACCTAGGGTACAGACTGCATCTCCACCCTAACCCTCAGGGACCGGGGGCCACCCGTCCCGGGCTTTCAGGGCTGGACACAGGGACTCTGTACCAGCCGTGGAGCCCACAGCCTATGCACACACAAAGCGCCTGTGTGTGCCCATGCCAGGCGCCCCGTACCTCCTTCTGCTTCCCTGCCCCAGGGAGGACCTGGGGAAGAATGAACACTGTGTTCCTCCAGGAAGGGACTGGATGGAGTCCAAGTCTCTCTCTCTCTCTGTGTGTCCATTTTGGGACTTGAACTCGGGGCCTGGGCGCTGTCCCTGAACCTCTTTTTGCTCGAGGCTGCTGCTCTACCACTTAAGCCACAGCACCACTTCTGGCTTTTGGTGGTTCACTGGAGATCAGAGTCTCTTGGGACTTTCCTGCCCCAGCGCTGGCCTCGAACGGCGATCCTCCGGATCTCAGCCTCCTCTGGAGTACCTGGGATGGCCGGTATGAGTCACCGGCCCCAGGATGCCGTGCCATTTCTAACAACTATTTTCACAGGAGTCTGAATGTCGTTAGCAACCGTGAATCTTGGTATAAAGGACTCCAGGGTCACCAAGAGCTCCAGGGTGTCATTTTCCTTCTCGGTCTTTCCATCACTTGTCCCGAGCCGCCAGTGAGTCTTTCGTTATAAGTGGATTTATTTGCACAGGGAGAATACATTCTAATATTGGATTTCCCACTCTTGGGAAATCCTCTATTCTCAGTGCATTGAAGATTTTCCCTTGCGGGACAGAATATGAATTAAATCAGCTTAGCTAAAAATGCAGACAGAGCCGGGCGCCAGTGGCTCACGTCTGTCATCCCAGCTACTGCGGAGGCTGAGATCTGGGGGACTCCAGTTCAAAGCCAGCCCTGGCAGGAAAGTCTCACCAAAAAGCTAAAAGTGGTATTGTGGCTCAAAGTGGTCAAGCACCAGCCTTGAGCACAAAAGAGGCTCACGAACAGAACCAGGCCCTGAGTTCAAGTCCCAGAATTGGCAATAACAACAACAACAACAACAATAATAGTAGTAATGAAATAAATAAATCCAAGCCAAACTCCGGTGGCTCACACCTGTCATCCTAGCTACTCAGGAGGCTGAGATCTGGAGGATCACGGTTGGAGGTCAGCCGAGGCAGGAAAGTCCGTGATACCCTTAGCCCTCACGAGTCACCAGAAGGCCAGACATGGAGTTGTGGCTGAAGCAGTAGAGCGCCAGCCTTCACTGAGCTTCTTCTATGTATGGGTTCTTTTCATTGCCCTCTTCCCCCTGCTTTGACTCAACCCTCCCCCAAACCAAAACAAAAAAGCAACCCCAAAACCAAAAACCCCACTAGCTGAGATCCAATTAGCGCCAATTAGAAGTTCCAGAGTCAGCCAGGCCTAGTGACTCAACCTTTGTATTTTTCTCCCCCCTGTGAATCTGATAATACTGGTCCCCCCAAATAGATCCTACCGTGAAAAAGTGTCTCCATAGAGTGGGGTATTTGTTGTCAGTGTGGACAAAAAGAAATCCATTTGGATCAGTTGTTGACCAAAGTTTTTGGACCAAAGGGGAGAAAATCAACTTCGCTGCGCGTGTTTGTGCATGTAGGTTTTCTTCGAGGGAATGAAATAGATGGTCTTTTGTAAAGTGAAATCTAATTATTCTTTCTCCCCGGAGTGAAATGGGCGGAATGGCACTCGTGTGGATAAATTATTGACCTGAGAAGCATACCTGCAGAATTTAGCAATCAAATCAGTAAAGTCTCCCAGACAAGAGTAGATAATGAACAAGTCAGGTTTTATTAGTGTGTGTGTGTGTGTGTGTGTGTGTGTGTGTGTGTGTGTGTGTGTGTTTGGCCCTGAGGTTTGATCTTAGGGCCTGGGCGCTCTACCTCTTGAGCCACAGCCCCGTGGCCAGCTCTTTTGCTGCTTGATTGGCTGTAAGAATCTCATGGATTCTTTCTCCAGGCTGGGCTGGCTCTGAACCACAATCCTCCTGTTTCAGCCTCCTCAGTTACTGCTTGAATGGTAGGCATGAGCTGCCAGCCCTGTGCGTTCACCACTGCAATTCCTTTTTATAAATGTGGCTTCTCCTCTGTGGCTGGCCATTGGTTTTTCTGAAATGACTTGAGGTGAAATCGAAGTCCTATCAAAGCAATATATGCGCCGGGCACTGGTGGTTCACCTCTGTCATCCCAGGTAACTCAAGGAGGCTGAGATCTAGAGGATCACGGTTTGAGGCCAGCCTGGGGCAGGAAAGGCCTGTGAGATTCTTTATCTCCAAGTAACCAGCAAAAAGTAGAAAGCAGAGCTGTGGCTCAAAGTGGTCGAGCACCAGCCTTGAGGTAAAAAGAGTCCAGGGACAAACGCCCAGGCCCTGAGTTCAAGTCCCAGGACTGACCAAACAAAATATTAAAAAATTAAGAAAAAAAAAAAAAAAGGGTCTGAGAATGTGGCTTAGTGGTAGAGTGCTTGTTTAGCGAGCAAGAGGCCCTGGGTTCAATTCCCTGGTACCACATAGGCAAAAATTAATTAACTAAATTAATAGGAAAAAACATTAAAAAATAAAAGTAAAAGAGTGATATATGCAAGAGGCAACAGGAAAAAACAAAAGTAGCTGCACAAAATCACGAAGCAGTGAAGTTTTTTTCATCCAAAAATCCACTCCCCCGAAATAACTGCTCTGAAATGTTCCTGCAGAGAGAGGCCAGGCTTATGTAAAGAATATAAATACATTGGGCAGATGGAATAATTTTAATATCCATAACGATTTCACAACCTGTTCCTTTGGCTTCCCCCTGTGTCTCCAACAATCTCCTATTACTAAAACCTATGCAGTGATGAGACTCGAACTCGGGGAGACCTGGGCAGCAGAGAGGGCTCCTATCCATCAGCCCAGCTGCTCAGGAGGCTGAGGCTCTGAGGATCGTGGGTCGAAGCCAGCTTGGCAGGAAAGTCCGAGAGACTCTGATCTCCAATGACCCAGCAAAAAGCTGGAAGGGCAGCTGTGGTTCAAGTGGTAGAACGCCAGCCTCAAGCAAAAGCAGCTCAGCGACAGAGTCCAGGCCCTAAATTCCAGCCTCAGAACTGGCAAAACGAAGACAAAATTAAAAACAACCTGCTATTCTTCAGTGGCCACGCTGAACAAGACTACCTAAGCCAGAACATACTCATTTACCTGACTACGAATGGCAATCACTCTGTGCAGCACCTTAATACGAGCAATAGCATCCAATTATTAAAACAAAAACTACCCATACGAACCAGTACCAAAAAGCCATTTATTACTTATTAATTTACTGTTTTAGCCATATGCTGCAGGCGCAGACCTCTCATCCTAAGTACTCAAGTGGCTGAGATCTGGGCATGGTGGTTCAAAGCCAGCCTTGGGCAGAAAAGTTGGTGTGACTCCAATGACCCCCCCCAAAGCAGCCAGATGTGGCGCTGTGGCTCAAATGGTAAAGCACCAGCTTTGGCTAGGGGTTGGGGGGGGTAGAGTGGAAAGCACAGAGCTAATGGCCCTGAGTTCAAGACCCAGGATGGGCACAAAAATGAGTAATTATGTATCAGGCAATATATTATTTTATGTTATGTAATATATTATATATTACATATTTATGCTTATATATTATACTCTATATTCTACATACACTATATATTCTATATATGGTCTCTATACATATTTAATATAATTATATATGCAAATCATATAATATATGTTATATACTATGTTAAATATCGAATTTATATATTATATAATACATGTATTCGATATATAATATATAATTTATACCATATTATATATTATATAATTATATATCATGCTAAATAATATATTCTCATATGGTCATATATACTATATTATAGAATTATATTAGATGTTAATGTAATGATGTATAGTATATAATACATTACACATAATTATATAACATATAGTTACATAATGCGTATTATATAATATAGAATTGCCTTAACGAAGTATAATTAACATTAAATAATGATCAACTATAAGTCATCATAACAGCTACAGAATTAGTGGGTGGCTTGAGGAGGTGGGATTCGGGGTTCCAGCCATCACTCAGGGCCTGGGATTTGGGGACCCCTGACCCAGTCAGAGGTCAGAGCTCCAAGGGTCAGAGGAGCAAACACTGGAGGCCCGCCTACATAGAAGACCCCGCCCCTTCCACAGGCCCCTCCCTCAAACTCTCCGCCCCGCCCCCGCGCAGATAGCCACGCCCACTCCGGAACGCCCCGCCCCCAAGGGCCCCAGTTGCCACGCCCCTTCAGATCGCCTAGGCCCACCCACGCCCTCCCCTCCCACGCCCCGCCCACTCTCACGCCCCGCCCACTCCCACGCCCCCCGCCCACTCCCACGCCCCGCCCACTCCCGACGCCCTCCCCTTTTCCCACGCCCCGCCCCTCAGCAGGCCCTGTGGGGAGCTCGGGCAGGACCAAGCGCCCCCTTCCCACTCCCCGCGACTCTCCCCCGGGGGGAGACGGGAGTGGGGGGGGGGGGAGAGGGGCTCCCCGCGCCTGCGCACAGGCTCCCCGACGCTCCCGCCCGGCGCCTGGCACGCGCCCCCGCCCGCCCCGCCTCCGCACGCGCCGTCGCCGCCTCCTCGCGCCTGTGATTGGCTATGTCCGGGGAGGCTCCGCCCCGGGCGCGCTTCGATTGGCTGTGCCCGGGGCTCGGCAGGTGGCGGCGGCGCGGGGTCAGCGGGTCCCCGGCGGTGCCCGCAGGCGGCGGCGGACGCGGCGGCGGCGCCTCCCCTGCCGGCGTGCGCGGCCGCTGAGGAGCCGGCGGGCCCCGCCCGCGCCCCGCCGCCCGGCCCGCGCCCCGCCCGCGCCCCGCCGCCCGGCCCGCGCCCCGCCGCCCCGCCCGCGCCCCGCACGCGCCCCGCCGCCCCGCACGCGCCCCGCCGCCCCGCACGCGCCCCGCCGCCCCGCACGCGCCCGCGGCGCGCCAGGTACTCCCGGGGGGCTGTGGCGGGCGGGGAGCGGGCCCTGCGCCCCGCGCGTGCTGCCGAGCCTCCGTCCTCCTCCTCCCGGGCAGGGCTGGACCGGCCGGGATTCGAACCCCAGGCCGGCCCCCGCGCCAGCCTCACCCCAAACCGCTCTTCCCGTGAGCGGTGCGGCTGCGGGGTGCACGGCGCACCCCGTGTGCGACCGCCTGGGGGGAGGGGAGGGGAGGGAGAGAGGGGGGGAGGGGGGAGGGGAAGAGGAAGGGGAAGAGGCGGGGAGGGGGAGGGGGGAGAGGAAGGGGAGGGGAGGGGGAGAGGAGGGGAGGGGAGAGGAAGGGGAAGAGGAAGGGGAGGGGAGGGGAGAGGAGGGGGAGAGGAAGGGGAAGAGGAGGGGAGGGGAGAGAAGGGGGGAAGGGGAGGGGAGAGGAAGGGGAAGAGGAAGGGGAGGGGAGAGGAGGGGGAGAGGAAGGGGAAGAGGAGGGGAGGGGAGAGAAGGGGGGAAGGGGAGGGGAGGGGAGGGGGAAGGGACAGGGAGGGGAGAGGAAGGGGAGAGGAGGGGAGAGGAGGGGAGGGGAGGGGGGAAGGGGAGAGGAGGGGAGGGGGCATATGCGCCTCCAGGCAGGCAGTTGAGTTATGATGATCCCCCCCACACACATTCTTCTTCACCCCCTTCTTGGGGAGGGAGTGGGGGGGTGCTGGGGGAGGGAGGGCTGGCCCCTGAGTGGGGCACCTTGGATTTTTCTTCACACTAAAATGTATGTGATTAAAAGGTACATTTTAATATCTATCAACGAGAGGCTGGGATTGCCCCCCCCCAAGGTCAAGGCCCGTGGGACAGAGTCAAAATCACATATATATATATATATATATATATATAGTCATATATACACACGTGCATTCATAGATGCAGCGGGGTGCATTGCGTGTGGCCTTCACCAGGCTGCAGGCAGGAGGAGGGAGAGGACTTGTCTTCCTCCCCCCTACACACACACACACACATACACACACACACACGCGCACACACACACACACACACGCCCATCTGGCTTGGGTGCACACATCGGAGCTTTATCCTGGTTTATTTATTTTTGGGTTTTTCCTTCTTCATCCTGCCTGGTCTTTGAGGAAAGATGCCAGGTGGAGTGGTAGGGAGTGGATCTCTAGGGACACCTCCCAGATTTGGGGGGGGGAAGGCATCTACCTGGGGAGCCTGTGGAGAGCCCCCCACCCCCCAGCCCTCTCCCTCCTGTATAGCGCTGCTGAATTCACTAAAGGTCTGCCACAGGCCTTGTTCTTAGAAAGTCTTTGGCTTTCTACTGCCCTCCCCCCGCCCCAAGAAGCCCTGTCACCCCCCCCACACACACACAAACAAGACAACAATTCCCAGATGTTTGGAGTGTGTGCAGGAAGGCCTCCCGAGTCTCTGAAGGGAAATTGTGTGCACTGTGGGTTGATTTGGGCCAAAGACTGGCTTCCATCTGCTCCAGGGAAAAAAAAGAAAAACATATCTTGAGTCTGAAGTCTGACTTCATTTCTGCTTCTCCCCACTCCCTCCCTGCGATCTGGACCTTTCCCAGGGAAGGAAGGGGTGTGTACAGGTGTGTAAATGCAGTAACATGCCAACTGATTACTGTTGTTTTTTTTTTTTTTTTTAATTTGTGCCAGTACTGGGGCTTGAACTCAAGGCCTGGGCGCTGTCCCTGAGCCCCTTTTGCTCAAGGCTAGCACTCTACCACTTGAGCCACAGCGCCACTTCCAGCTTGTTCCTGTGTATGTGGTACTGAGGAATCGAACCCAGGGCTTCATGCATGCGAGGTGAGCACTCTACCACTGAGCCACACTCTCAGCCCCGTTTTTTGTTTGCTCAAGGCTAGTGCTCTACCGCTTGAGCCACAGCTCCATTGTGAGCTTTTTGCTGGTTCTTTGGAGATAATCTTAGGGGCTTTCCAGCCCTTGGCTGGCTTTGAACCTTGGTCCTCAGATCTCAGCCTCCTGAGTAGCTAGGATGACAGGCGGGAGCCACCTTTCCCTGCCCACACTGCTTTGTTTTACCATAAGGTTTTTAGGATTTTTACAGTTAGATTTCATCTGACAATTCCACCCTTCGTGGGAGGTAGGAGTCTGGTCATTTTCCATAATGAAAACCAATAATCCAATGATCGTTTCCTGAATAATTGATTACCTCTTCACTAATTTTTCTGTTTCCCTCTCTGTCAGATGACCAGTTTCTGCTGTAGTTTTGGATCAGTGCCTTGATTTCTGCTTTGCTCCATTCATCATTTTGTGATTCTTGAACTAATTATCAAAGCCCTTTTCTAAAAATATAAAAATAACATAAATCGTCCCTTTTTAATCTTTCTACATGTCCTTTAAACATTTCTTTGCCATTTTGGAGTCTGTAGATTTCATGAGGTTTTTATGAGCCAAATCAATTCCTTTTCCCCTAAGAAATTCTGCTGTAATTGAACACTGAATCCATAAATTAATTAGCGGATGTCTTTCTTTTTAACAGCTGATGTTAAAAGGTCAATGAAAGAACATAAAAGGGACATTGTTCTTTTAGGTCATTTTCCACGTAGTGTGTTCCAAGTAGCGTGATTGGGGTTTGTTCTTTTAGATCTTGGTGTAGATCTTTCTAATGTTCTCTGGAAGGGTCTGGAGCGGACGTGAGCTGTTTTGCCAGGGTGTAGAGGATCATTTTAGCACACGCTGTTCACGTCCCACGCCCTCCACTCATTAAAGCCACGTGAGGAGCCACGCCTTGGGAGACCTCCACTGTAGAATCTTCCAAACAGGGTAACAGTAATAATGTGGCATTGTTGGCTCCAGTGGCTCACGCCTGTAATCCCAGCTACTCAGGAGGCTGAGATCGGAGGATCAAGGTTTAAAGGCAGCTTAGCCTGGAAAGTCTGTGAGACTCTTATCTCAAGTAAAAAAAAAAAAACTACCAAAAAAGATACAATTGTTAAAGGGAGACTGGGATTGAAGAGGGAGATAGGGTTAAGTATGACTGAAGGGAAAAAAAATTGAGTATATAGTACACAAACATAATGTATATAGATGTATATGTAATATACATGTTTAGTATAAATGTATATATATACATATATAAGTATTGACACGAATATATAATAGATATTTGGTATATAATATTTACTGTATTTCCTTAATATATATATTTATTTTCCTCTATTTGTTTATATTAATTTACAAAGGTATTTCATTGTGATGCTTCCTTATAATATTACATGGATCTACTGTGTATGGATGTGTGAAAATATTATAATGACTACTACTAAAACTATGTAAAAAGGGAGGGGCTTAGGGAATATGAAAATAATAGTGGGAGCCGGGCGCTGGTGGCTCACACCTGTAATCCCAGCTACTCCTGAGGCTGAGATCTGAGGATCATGGTTCGAAGCCAGCCTGGGCAGGAAAATCCATGACACTCTTTATCTCCAGTGACCTGCCAAAGGGCTGGAAATGGAGCTGTGGCTCCTTGAGCAAAAAAAGTATAGGGTTAGTGCCTGGGATCTGAGTTCAAGTCCTGGTAGCAGCACATGCACGCAGGCACACACACACAAACACACGCAGAGTGTATGTATACAGCTTTGGGATTTTTTTTTTTCTTTTTCTTTTTTGTTTTTGTTGGTCCTGGGGCTTGAACTCTGGGCTTGGGCGCTGTCCCTGCGCTCTTTAGCTCAAGGGTGAGCGCTCTACCACTTGAGCCACAGTTTCCCTTCTGGTTTTCTGGTGGTTTATTGGAGATCAGAGTCTCACAGACTTTCCTGCCCGGGCTGGCTTTGAACTGAGATCCTCAGATCTCAGCTTCCTGAGTAGCTGGGATTATAGGCGTGAGCCACCGGCACCCTGATTGGAATTTTTTTTCTTGTAATGCACAAAGAATGGCCCTTCCTGTTTCCATCTTGGTGGAAATGGTTTGCCATGTGTTTTATGGCCTGGTATGAGATCATTTTTGATAAATTTTCTTTGCTTCCTGGTGTCTGGAGCGCCTCACATCGTCTGTTTAAGCTCGTTCATCGTGTTATTAAAAACCATCCATTTGTCTTGCCCTTTGATTCATCATTTAGAGAGGAAGTTAGGGATTTAGCAACTTCGCCCTGTGCTTTTCATGTAGCTTTGTACATTTCAATTATCCAATTTATTATTTATGATACAATTCATTATTATACAATTTAGCATTATATATGCACATATATGCACATATATATATATGCACACACACATATATGTGTGTGTGCATTTTAGCTCAATCTGAGCAAGACATATCAGAAATCATTAAGGTGTCTGTTTTTTAAGGCTGTTTTTAAGGGCCCGGTTTCCTTTTGCTTTGTATCTGCCTGGCTTACTTTTTTCTTTCTTTCTTTCTTTCTTTTTTTAATATCCCACTGTCAATAGCTCTTTGTGGTTTTTATTTCATGGGTGAAGCTGTTGGTGTTATTAATACATAAGGAAGTTGCATTCATTTTTCTTGGCGTGGCTTTATTTGTTCGCAGGTTGTCTGTTTAACAGTGTTATAATTCGTCTATGTGGGATCTTTTTGGCATTTTTCTTTTGTTTCTTGCTCTCTTTGCTTTGTATGTAGATACGGTTTTTTTTTTTTTTTTTGTATGATTGTTTGCTACGAAGTCTGCTCATTTTCTATCAGACTCTGTCTAAGGCCTGCATTTGAGATAGCATTGAATCTTTTCCTTCTTTTTTTTTTTTTTTTTGCCATCCCTAGTGCTTGAGCTCAGGCCTGGACACTGTCCCAGAGCTTCTTTTGCTCAAGGACAACACTGTACCAATGGAGCCACAGCACCACTTCCAGCTTTTTCTGTGTGTGTGTGCTACTGAGGAATCGAACCCAGGACCTCATGCATGCTAGGTGAGCACTCTACCACTGAGCCACCTTCCCTGCCCAATGCACCATTAAATCTGAGATTACTTTTTATCACAAAATCTCTTCCTGTGTTGTATGATTTCTTCTATGAGCAAAGGCTTGGGTGTAATAAATAGCTTCCTTTTTTTTCCTCTCTTTCTCTTTTGAATTCTCAAGGTAGGGAAGGTTGAAATAAATGTTTGAACCAGACCAAAGTGTGCACTTTCAAAAGGCAAAAAAAAACCCGTTCCAGTAGGAAAGCTCCCACAAGGCATTGCGTTTTCTGTAGACCTTTCGCACCTTGGCTTGAGTCTTAACAGCAGTAAAAGCTGCTGAAGAGGCTTGATCCAAGATAAGAGTAGATTACAAACAACAAAAAGGAGTGTGGAGTCCCTGTAGGCTATGGAAAATAAAAATCTCAAAAGTGACAGGAAGGGAAATGATTTAATTATCTTGGGTGCACGTGTGTTTATTTTTGTCAGTCCTGGGGCTCAACCTCAGGGCCTGGGCCCTGTCCCTGAGCTCTGGTATTCTAAGCTGGTGCTCTACCACTTGAGCCACAGCACCCCTGGCGGTTTTCTGGTGGTTTGTTGGAGATCAGAGTCTCACAGACTTTCCTGCCCAGGCTGGCTTTGAACTACGATCCTCTAGATCTCAGCCTTCTGAGTAGTCAGGGTGACTGGTGTGAGCGTCGGGCGCCCAGCTCTGAAGAATTCTGCTTCTGCTTAACATCTGGTGCCCCCACAGACCTGTACCATCTGCCCCAAGCCCATCCCCCAAAACTTGCTTGGCCAAGTTTTTGACAAACAGCATTACTCACAATTTTTCTTAATCCCCCCCCCAAAGTGTTTGGAATTCTTCTCAAGATTTGCTGGTTAAACTCTGGAGATTAGTTGTTATTATGTAGTCAGGAGGTCTTAATTCGTTCAGGAAAGGATTTTAAAAACTGAAGCTGTTCTGTTCTCTAAATTTGTTGTTGTTTCGGAAATAAAAATGGCAGGTCACAATTCATATTTTTTTGGGGGGTCCGGTCGTGGGGCCTGAATTCTGGGCCTGGGCGCTGTCCCTCAGCTCTTCAGCTCAAGGCTAGCGCTCTAGCACTTGAGCCACAGCACCACTTCCGGCTTTTTTCTTTTTGCTTATGTGGTGCTGAGGAATCAAACCCAGGGCCTCATGCATGCAAGGCAAGCGCTCTACCACTGAGCCACCTTCCCAGCCCGGCAGGTCACAATTCTTAAACCAACCACCAAGGGCCAGGAATGGTGGCTCACCCTTCGTAATCCCGGCCCCAAAGTTAGCAGAATCTCTCCACCGTCAGCTGGGTTTGAACCACGATCCTCCGGATCGCAGCTGCCTGAGGAGCTGAGAGGTCAGGCGCGTGAGTCGTGTTATTCTCACCCCGTCATCTGCCCCTTGCTTTTCCAGGTCTGGGTTTCCTGGTTTCCTCGTCCAGATTCCTGTTCACCAGCCATGGGGCGGAAGCTGGACCTGTCGGCGCTGACGGATGACGAAACGGAGCATGTTCTCCAGGTGGTGCAGAGAGACTTCAACCTGCGGAAGAAGGAGGAGGAGCGGCTGAGGTGAGATGCGTCTGGCAGGCCTGGCGCCGGAGGATCCCCAGGGACAGCGGTGTCCCGGTCCTTTAGGCCTCGTGGGCTGTGCGCTGGCTTTGTGGGCAGAGTGGAGTCCCTTGCGGGACTTGAACTCAGGGCCTGGGCGCCGTCCCTCAACTCTTCATCTCAAGGCGAGCGCTCTACCACTTGAGCCACAGCGCCACTTCTGGTTTTCTGGTGGTTCATTAGAAAGAAGAGGCTCCCAGACTTTCCTGTCCCAGGCGGGCTTTGAACCGCGATCCTCAGATCTCAAGCCTCCTGAGTAGCTGGATTGACAGGCGCCCGGCTTGGAGTTACTTTTCCTATGAGCAAATACTACTAACGAATAACCAGGGGGCTGGGAAGGTGGCTCAGTGGTAGAGCGCTCGCCTAGCATGCATGAAGCCCTGGGTTCCATTCCTCAGTACCACATCCACAGAAAAAGCCAGAAGTGGCGCTGTGGCTCAAGTGGTAGAGCGCTAGCCTTGAGCAAAAGCAGCTCAGGGACAGTGGCCAGGCCCTGAGTTCAAGCCCCAGGACTGGCCAAAAGAGAGGGAAGGGAGGGGCAAAGGGGGGGGGTGACAGAGGCCCTGAGTTCAAATCCAAGTCCTGGCAAGAAAGAGAACCCCACGTAGAGAGAGCTGTAGGCGTAAACGCGAGTCTCCGTTAATAACCGGTGATTTCACAGTGTCGCCAGGCTGTTAGGAAGGACTATTCACGGCATGGGCTATTGTTGGGCAAAATTGAGTCTAATGAGCTCACGTCCACTGTGCAAAAACACAGTCATCTTGGAATGTGTGAGCCCCACGGGCGGTGGGCCCGGCGGGCAGCAAGCGGGCCACACGCCAGCAATCGCTTGATGCATCTGTGCGCAGGACTGGAAGACAGTTCTGGGCTCAGGGGAAGGAAGGGAGGGGCCCAGGAGACACTTCCGGCCTGGCTCAAAGGCTCAGCCTCTGTATTTATCAATTTACCTTCAGGAAAGCTGGCAGGCATGATACACTTGAGATCTATTTTCTTGCTTTTGAAGAAGGCTGGGAAACTCAGGGCCTAGTTGCTGTCCTGAGCTCCTTCACTCAAAGCTGGGGCTCTACCACTTGACCCACAGTGCCAGTTTTGGTTTTTTTCTGTGGATGTGGTACTGAGGAATCGAACCCAGGGCCTCATGCATGCGAGGCAAGCGCTCTACCACTTGAGCCACCTTCCCAGGCTCATCTTGCTGTTTGTTAATCATGGTTAAGTCTCTTGCTATACAGAAACTCCCCTGGAGAGAGATCAGTCGCTTGTGTTCACAGTGGGAGGAGCGTTGCATGCGCATGCGTGAGCTCTCTCTCTCTATTCAAGGCTCAGTTTTTGCTTTAAACCAACAACAGTCACAAGGATGCAAACATCTCTCCACAAGTTTCCATACCAAGGAAGAAGGCCTTGGCACTTCCTGTCCTTTGGTTTTGGGGACAGGAAAATGGATCAGCAGAATTTACAAAGCTCTGAGTGTGTGTGTGTGTGTGTGTGTGTGTGTGTGTGTGTGTGTGTCTGTGTGTCTGTGTGTTGATTCTGGGCCTTGAACTCAGGTATGTGTATGTTGGTTCTAGGCCTTGAACTCAGGACCTGGGTGCTGCCCTTGAGCTTTTTTTTTGTTGCTGTCGTTTTGTTCAAAGCTAGCATTCTACCACTTGAGCCACAGCTCCACTTTTGGCTTTTTCTTTTTCTTTTTTCTCTTTTTTTGGTGGTTCATTGAAGATAAAAAGTCTGATGGACTTTCCTGCCTGGGCTGGCCTCGAACTGAGATCCTCTAGATCTCAGCCTCCCTGAGTAGCTCGGATGACAAGTGTGAGCCACCACTACCCACTTAACTTCACAGCTTTAGGTCGGCACTGCGCCTGCTCAGCGTGCACGGGAACCCCCCCCCCCCCCCCCCCGCCCCGGCCATGGGTCACTCTTGAGCTTCTATGCTAACGTTGGGGCCCTAAACACCAAGGCATTTGTCCCCTTAGTTCAGTGACTCTACCCTCTTCCAGCCCAATTCCTTTGTGGCTCTTGAGTTCTTGGCCTTTGTTTACTTTTTCCTTTGCAAATGTCACAGGGCTCAACTGCTAACCCCGGCCTGGCCTTCCCTCCCGGCTCTGGGAAGCAGTCAGTGTTTGTCCTGTCTGAAATGTACACGCACTGAGCCTTTTGGCCAGGATCTGGCCACGTGGTGTGCTTGGCTCTCTGTGGCCGACGCTCTCTGTTTCTCATTGATGAAGCAAACAGAGCAGCGCTCTAGGGTAGTAAGGAGAACTTCTTTCCCTATACTCAGAGCCTGGGCGCTGTCTCTCTGCTCTTTCACTCAAGGCTGGAGCTCTTACCATGTAAGACACACCTCTGCTTCCATCTTTTTGGTGGTTTGTTGCAAATTCAAGCATTTCTCTGACGTGGCTGGCCTGAGCAGCGGGCCTCCAACTGAAATCCTCCAATCTCAGCCTCCGGAGGAAGCTAGGATGACAGGCGGGAGCCACCGGAGTCGGCCAGCGTGTTTATTGGTTGATGATTCCTTCAGTCTGTTTAGTTAATCAGTACTGAGCCTGGAACTCAGGGTCTCTCCCTCTCTCTTGGCTTACTTGCTTAATTAAGGCTGGCACTCTGCCCCTTGAACCACAGCTCCACGTCCGGCTTTTTGTTGGAGATGAGGGTCTCCCAGCCGTTTCTTGCCCACGCCGGGCTTCGAAGCACGATGCTTAGATCCCATCTTTACCTCAGAAACTCACATGACAGATGGGAGCCACCAGCGCACAGGTTGGAAACGCTTCTTAATGAATGTTCCTGGCGCTGCATCGCAAAAGCGGGCGAACATGCTGGATGGACTGTTTTGTTTTTAGAAATGCAGCTCCACAGGGCTGGGGTGCGATCGATCTTCATCAGAGATGGATGCATAAGACCAAGAGTTCACCAGGTCCCCGCTGCCCTTTGTGCAGTCAACGGGCAAAAGCCCTAAGGAGGGATGTGTCAGAAGGAGAGGTGAACCGCTGAGAAATGCCCATTGCCCCCCGTAGTGGAGGAAATGCAAGTCAGAACAACTAAGATGCCATCACCCCGGTTGTTAGATTGGCCAACCTTGAGAAATCCCACAATGCTCCTGGGGAAGTGGGGGAGGGGAGCTGTACTGCACACTGGGGGGGGGGGCCACGAACTCCTGCACCCCTTCTGGACAGTTGCCAGAAAACCATATGCAGATCTTCCCCGCGACCCCGGCCACACCACCCCCTAGGTATCACCCAGAAGGCCAGGAGACCGTGAAGACACCTGCGCAACCATGTTCACTGCCGCACTGTGCACCACCGCCACGGCACAGAAACAGCCCAGATGCCCACAACCCATGAGTGGATCCAAAACACATGGTACCTCCACACAATGGCATCTCACACGCCGGCAGAAAGAAGGATACTCTTGTTGTTTGCAGGGAAATGGATAGACCTCAAATCATGTGAAGTGAGGGCAGGCTCAGATCCTGGCAAGATCTACACTACACGGGGACGGGATGAATGACCCCGGACTAGGCCTTCACACACAGTGAGACCAAAGGAGAAGGCTTTTTTCTGGTCAATCCTGGGACTCGAACTCAGGGCCGGATGCTGTCCCTGAGCCTCTTTGTGCTCAAGGCTGGCGCTCTACCCCTGGAGCCACAGCTCCACTTGTGGCTTTTTCTTGAGTAGTTTATTGGAGACACAGTCTCTCCTCCTCCTTTTCCCTTTCTCCTCTCCTCCTTCTCCTCCTCCTCCCCCCCCTCCCCGAGGCTGAGTGTCACGTCAAGTGCATTTCCTGCGTGTCTGCAGCGTGCTGACAGCTCCGTGGGAGATGGAATTTTTTGCACAAGGTCAGCTCAGTCAGAGACAAAGGCCTGTGGCTACAGCATCTATTTCTCTAGCCCGGGCTAACTCCAGACAGGGCGGCCTGTGCCCCTTAGCATATGCAAATGACATGCAAATGCACCCCGGAGGAAGAAGACTTACCATTTATTTAGAAGCAAAAGGCAGGAGTCTTGGCTTAGCTGGGTGCTGGTGGCTCGCTCCTGCACTCCCAGCCCGGGGATGGGCAGGGCCCACCTGGGGTCCACACGGAGCAGTGTGAACGGTCTAGGAGCTCACGCCTGTAATCCCAGCTACACAGGAGGCTGACTGAGATCTGAGGATCAAATTTCTGTCTGTCTGTCTGTGTGCTGGTTCTGGGGCTCCGACAGGGCCTGTGCACTGTCCCTGAGCTTTTCCCCTCAAAGCTGGTGCTCTACCCCCCAAGCCACAGCGCCACTTCGGGCTTTTGGCTGGTTCATGGTTGAGAAGAGTCTCTCAGACGGTGGTCCTCACATCTCAGCCTCCTGAGTAGCTGGGGTGACAGGTGTGAGCCGCGCACGCCTGAGTGGAATCGATCTTTCTAGAACTGCAGCTGCTCAGAAGGCTGCGATCCCGAGGATCACGGCTCCAAGTGAGCCTGAGTAGACCAGTCCGAGACACTCCCATCTCCAAGGGAACCGGCAAAATGTCAGACCGGAGGCGTGGCTCAAGTGGTAGAGCGCCCACCCAATGTTGTGAAGAAGAAAAAAAAAAAGATTTTGATTTTTTCCATACGTTTGCTTTGGGGGGAGGAGGGGGGTGGACAAGAGTCAGAATGTGGGGCGCCCTGGGATGGGCTCCGTCCGGCCTCCTCACCCTCTCCCCCTCTCTCTCCCCAGCGAGATGAAGCGGAGGCTGGCGGAGGAAGGCAGCAGGTGCAGCATCCTGGCGAAGCACCCGCAGTTCGTGGCGCAGTGCTGCATGCGCTGCTGCGCGCCCTTCACCTTCCTGCTCAACCCGCGGCGGCGCTGCGGGGACTGCAAGTTCAACGTGTGCCGCGCCTGCAGCTTCTACCACAAGCGCGACAGGGCGTGGCTGTGTGGCGTGTGCCAGCAGGCCCGGTGCGTGCCTGCCCCGGCCACGCCCCTCCAGGCCACGCCCCCTCCCTGGCCCCGCCCCACACCACCCCGGCCCGCCCCTCCCGGCCCCGCCCCTCCCAGCCCTGGCCCTGCCCCGCTCATCCCCGGCCCCGCCCCCTCCCTGGCCCCGGCCCCGCCCCTCAGGCCTGGCCCCGCCCCCTCCCCACCTGCAGTGCCTGCATGTATTGCTGGGTTTCTGGGGGTGGGGGGAGGTTCACTGGCGATGGGACTCTCAGGGACTTTCCTACCCAGGCGGGCCTCGAGTCCCGATCCTCCAGGTCTCAGCCTCCCAACGCACAGAGTCCGCGGTCTGTCTCTCCCCGCAGGCTTCTGCGGGCACAGTCTCTCGAGTGGTTCTACAACAACGTCAAGAGTCGGTTCAAGCGCTTCGGCAGCGCCAAGGTGCTGAAAAACCTGTATCGGAAGCACCGGCTGGAGACCGGCCCCTGTGCTGACCTTCTAGGTGGGCCGGCCCCGCTGCTGGGGGGGGGGGGGGGAGACAGAGACCTGGCTCAGAGACTCCCAGGCCCCAAACAGGTCTTTTTTCTTCAGTACCAGGTATCTGATAGTAGAATGGATAGCAGCGTCTCTGTGGAGTGGTTTGGTTTTGCCTTGATTATGTGTGTGTGTGTGTGTGTGTGTGTGTGTATACGTGTGTACATGTACCCGTATTGGGACTTGAACGCAGGGTCTGGGTGCCCTGCCTTAGAGCTTTTTCACTCAAGGATGGTGCTCTCCCATTTGAGCCATGCCCCTACTTCTGGCTTTTTGCTGGTCCACGGGCGGTGAGAATGAATTTGATTGGTCTGCCCCTGGGCTGGCTTTGAACTGCGATCCTCAGATCTCAGCCTCCTGAGTTGCTGGGATGACCGGCGTGAGCCACCGGCATCCAGATTCTGTGTTAAGGTTGTTTTATTATTTTGTTTTGTTGCCAGTCCTGGGACTTGAACTCAGGGCCTGGACGCTGTCCCTGAGGTCTTTTGCTCAAGGCTGGCGCTCTAACCCTTGAGCCACAGCTCCACTGCTGGCTTTTTCTGGTGCTGAGGAATCGAACCCAGGGCCTCCTGCATGCTAAGCAAGCATTCTACCACTGAGCCACATTCCCAGCCTGCAATTCATTTTTTTTTTGTCAGTCATGGGGCCTGAACTCTGGGCCTGGGCGCTGTCCCTCAGCTCTTCAGCTCAAGGCTGGCACTCTACCACTTGAGCCACAGCGCCACTTCCAACTTTCTGGTGATTCATTGGAGATAAGAGTCTCATGGGGGACTTTCCTGCCTGGGCTGGCCTCAAACTGCGATCCTCCAGATCTCAGCCTCCTGAGTCGCTGGGATGACAAGGCGTGAGCCACCGGTGCCTGGCTCTGTGTCTGGTTTTGTTTCTTGGGTTCAAGCATTCCTATACAGTGGGAGTTGGAGAGACCAGAATATCTCTGCAGATTGTGGGTATTTTCACTCGGGATCACCCAAAATAAACAGCGTCTTGCCCAGCGGGCCTGGCTGACTGAGGCGTTGGAAAGTCACTCTTGCTGGGTTGTCAGAGACAACAATGCTTCCGGGGGGCTGGAAGCCTGTCGGGGAAATCCTCCTCCCGCCATTTGACCCTGTGGTTGCAGGCCCCGGGCTTTGAACTCAAGCCTCACACTCCTACTTCTTGATGTTTTCACTTAAGGCCAGCGCTCTACCAGTTGAGCCACACTTGTACTTTTCCAGCTTTTTGCTGGCTCCTTAGAGATGCGAGTCTGCCAACTGTATCTGCCCTGGGTGACTTGGAACCATCCCCCCCCTCAGCTCAGAGCCTCCTAAGTAGCTGGGATTACAGGCGTGAGCCACCAGCTCTGGGCTCTTATTAAGTGTGCAGTTTGATTACTCTGAAAGACAATCGAGCTGATGAGAACAAGGAGGGTTTGGTTGAAGCAGCTGGTGCCAGAAAAGCATTCACAGAATGTGAATGGCAGGTGTTTGCATCGCTGCTGACACAGCAAAACAAAGGGATTCTGGGATTTTTTTTTCCCTTTGCCCGTAAGAAATGGGGCAGAAAAGAAAAAATCAGCTCCTCCTCATTGCGTGTCCTGTATCTCCGCTGTTCTCTTCTAGTGTCCTCTTCCCCATAGTCTTTGGCTCATGCCCTGTCTAAAAATACCCAGCGTTCAAGCCCCAGGACTGACCAAAACGAACAAAAAAAAGAGTACAGACTTTCCTGCCAGGGTTGGCTTTGAACCACAATCCTCTAGATCTCAGCCTCCTGGGTAGCTAGGATGACAGGTGTGAGCCACCAGTGCCTGGCACGAAAGACCTTTGATCATTGTAGGCTATCAGTTGATATCTCTGTCTTGTCTGTCTGTCCGTTTGTCTGTCTCTGTCACCTAGGAGGAAGCTTTATTGAGTCCAGCCTGGAGAATGAAGGGAGTCTTTCTGGCAGTGACTCAACTTTCTACCCGCAGTCTGAAGGTAAAGGTGTCTAGAATATCACAGCAGCTTAAGAAAATGTTGTCAGATGCAGGTTAGACAACACTGCCTGGTCTCCATGTAACATTCTTTCTGGGGTTTGAACGCATGGCCTGGGCGCTGCCCCTGAGCTCTTTTGCTCAAGGCTGGCGCTCTACCACTTGAGCCACAGCGCCACTTCTGGTTTTCTGGTGGTTCCCTGGAGATCAGAGTCTCACAGACTTTCCTGCCCAGGCTGGCTTTGAACCAGGAACCTCGGATCTCAGCCTCTCGAGTAGCTGGGATGACAGGCGTGAGCCACGTGCTGGTCATAGTTACCCTGTTTTGATGACGGCTTTGTGCAGATGGAAACAGTGAGTCTTATGGAGACTTACTTGCGCAGCAAGAGCCAGTCTTATTCGGGA
The DNA here is from genome assembly GCF_024711535.1 of Dipodomys merriami. Classification (NCBI taxonomy): domain Eukaryota; kingdom Metazoa; phylum Chordata; class Mammalia; order Rodentia; family Heteromyidae; genus Dipodomys; species Dipodomys merriami. Next base: position 160,531 of record NW_027202549.1, read on the forward strand.
GAGAGAATGTAACTAGGAAGCTGGGCGTCGGGGAGAAGAACCTGGGAGACTATCAACACCAACTAACGGAAGTGGGGGTGTGCCATCCTTGAGTGAACGGGCAATTTGAGGCGGGGACACCTCAAGTCGAAGCTAGCACCCCAGCCTAGCACCCCAGTTAAAACAAGATCACAGTGAAAGCCATTATTTTATACAAAGAATAGGTGTGAGTGACTTAAAAACAACGTGTGTAAGTCAGGCACCAGTGGCTCACACCTAACAATCTCAGCTACTCAGAAAACAGACCTGAGGGTTCACAGTTCAAAGCCACCCAGGGCAGGAAAGTCCCCGACACTCTTACTTCTCATTAACCCGAAAGAAAATACATAAATAAAAGCTGGGAATGGAAATGTGGCTCCAATGGTAAGAGCACCAGCCTTGAGCAGAAAAAGCTAAGGGTGAATGCCCAGGCCCTGAGTTCAAGTCGTGCGCGCGCACGCACGCATGCACGTGTGTACTCCCCAAGAGAATGATCACTCCAGGAAGCATTTGGTCTGATAACAACTTTGCTTTTTTTTTCTTATAAGTCTGCTTTTGGAAAGTTGGTTAAAAATAATAACTGCAGGGTCACAGATTCTGGGGGCTAGATCCATGTCTTGCTCTACTGACCATCGTAGCCAGCCCATGACCTCCTGAGAGCCAGCGTAGACTCCTCTGATTATGATGATACTTGTTATGATGATGATTATTTTGTCTGTGACCCAGATTTCACTCACGGGTGCTCCTGATTGGCCCTCCCACCCTGGCCCCGCCTTTGGTTGTGTGTGTGTGTGTGTGTGTTGTCATTCCTTTCTGTGGGAGTACAAGACGCTTGAGTGTGAGCACCTCATTCATGAGTTGATGTAATTAACACCCCGGCTCGTTCCGCTGAGGATTTCCAGCAGCTTACCCGCGATTTGCATGTGTTGAGTGATCCACAACTAGAAGATGATAAATAGAAAAACAGAGGGGGCTGGAATGGGAGGGGGGGGCCTTTGACTGTGGCCCTCTCAGAGCCTCATTATTTGAGACACCTGCAGGGAAGAACGCTAGAAATGCTCCTGAGTGAAATGCGGAAGGCTCGCCAGGTGCCAGTAGCCTGCAATTCTAGCTGCCTCAGGAGGCTGAGATGTAGAGGATTCTGGCTGGAGGCCAGCCCCAGGGCAGGCAAGTCTGTGACACTCTGACCTCCATGAACCACCAGAGAACCAGAAGTGGTGCCACATATGAGGCTCAGGGACAGTGCCCGGGCCCTGAGTTCGAGCCCCTATGACCAACCCCCCCCCCCAAAAAAAAATCAGCGATGTGTGCTGGCGGGGCGCTGACGGGCGTGCGTGCGGCCTCCCCGCCCAGGACCCGGCCTGATGGACACCCTGGCTGTGGCCTTGCGCGTGGCCGGAGAGGCGGTGGAGGAGGCCATCTGCAGGGCGGACGCGCACGGGGACAGCCTGGTAGGATTTCCTTCCGGGTAGGATCTGCTTCCAGGCGGCGCTTCCCCACTGTGGGACTTCCTTCCCCGTCGCGCCTGTGCCCGCCATCGGGCTCGGTTCCCGATCAATCCCCTCCCCGGGCGGCCTCCTTCCTCCCCGGGCGGCCTCCTTCCTCCCGGGGGGATCAGCTTCCTGGGGGAACTTCCTCCCTGGGGGGATCAGCTTCCTGGGGGAACTTCCTCCCGGGGGGATCAGCTTCCTGGGGGAACTTCCTCCCTGGGGGGATCAGCTTCCTGGGGGAACTTCCTCCCGGGGGGATCAGCTTCCTGGGGGGACTTCCTCCCTGGGGGGACTTCCTCCCTGGGGGGGGATCAGCTTCCTGGGGGGACTTCCTCCCTGGGGGGGATCAGCTTCCTGGGGGGACTTCCTCCCTGGGGGGGATCAGCTTCCTGGGGGGACTTCCTCCCTGGGGGGATCAGCTTCCTGGGGGGACTTCCCCGGGCGGGCCTCCTTCCTCCCCGGGCGGGCCTCCTTCCTCCCCGGGCGGGCCTCCTTCCTCCCTGGGGGGGATCAGCTTCCTGGGGGGACTTCCTCCCTGGGCGCCCAGCTTCCGGGCGCGCTCCCACCTCGCTGGGCGGGTGTTTCCTGGTGAGTGGGGGGGGGCGCTCCCCGGAGATCTCGCGAGAGCCCCGTGTCCCCCCCCCCCAGGAGCAGCAGGACGAGGCGCGCTACCTGCGGGAGCACCGCGACGAGCTGACGGAGGAGCTGGCCGGCGCCATCGTGCACAAGGTGCGAGGGCGCGGGGGGGGGGGGGGGGGGCGGGGGGCGTGACCCCGGCCGACCCCTCACCCGCCCCCCTCCCCCAGATCATCCGGAGGCAGAGGAGCCGCAGCCCCGAGGCCCCCGGGCCCGCGCCCCCCCGCCAGCCGCCCGCCGCCGCCGCCGCGCTCGGGGTGAGCCAACCCCCCAGCCCCCCGTGACGCGCCCGGCTCGAGTCCCGGGCTCCCCTCACCCCCTTCCTCCGTCCCGCAGCGATCCCGCTCCGAGCTGGCGCTGGCCGGGGCCGGGGAGGCCGCCCCGCGGGCCGGGCCCGGATGGAGGAGCGTGGACGGGCTGCCCGGAGCAGGTGCGTGGGGGCGGGCGGGCCCACCCCCGACACGCGCATGCGCGCGCACAGACCCACACCCGACATGCGCATGCGCACACACACCCCCCCACGCTCATGCGAGCGTACACACACACACACACACCCCCGAAAGGCGCGCATGCGCGCACGCACACTCACCATGCGCGCACACACCCGACGCATGCGCGTGCATACCCACCCCCGACCCACGCGTACACACCCACAGCCGACACGCGCATGCGCACACCCACCCACCCGACACGCGCGCATGCGCGCGCACACACGCACGCACCCGACGCATGCGCGCGCATACCCACCCCCGACCCACGCGCACACACCCACAGCCGACACGCGCGCATGCGCGCACGCACACCCACAGCCGACACGCGCGCATGCGCGCACCCACTCACCCGACACGCTCGCACCCACCCCCGACACGCTCGCACCCACCCAGACGCGCATGCACGCGCACATTCACCCCGACACGCGCATGCGTGCGCGCACTCACCCCCACACGCGCGCATGCGCACACCCACCCACCCCGGCACGCCCCACGCAGCTCCTCCTCTGGTTCAGCGCCCAGCTCTTGCTGCGGCGCTGGGGCGTGGAACCCAGGGCCTCGTGCACGCGGGGCGCGCGCCCGGCCCCGAGGGCGACGGGAGCCCCCGCTTTCCCGGGCCTGCGCCGGCCCCCTGACGCCGTGCCCCCCTCCCGGCAGGCCCCGCGGGCCCCTGGGCGGCAGGGGCGGGGCCCGCGCAGCCCCCCTCGCGCGCAGGCGCCCTGCGGGCCCTGGCGGCCGCCTGCGGCGCGCCCTCGGCCTACGACGGCCTGGCCTCCGACAGCGACGACGACGACGACCCGGACTGGAGCGGCGCCTGGAGCCGGCCGCGCGCGCGCCCCGCCGCCCCGCCCCCGCCCGGCCCCAGGAGGGCCCCCCGGAAGCCTGCCGCCGACGCAGCGCGGCCCCGCGGACGGCTGGACGAGAACTCGAACCCGCAGCCCCCGCGCGCCGAGACCTCGGACAGCAGCGAGCAGGAGGACGCGCTGCCCAGCGCCGCCGCCCGCGGGGCCGGGCGCTGGAGGAGGGCCGGGGGCCCCAGCGCCCGGGTAAGACAGCCGTGCCCCGGGCACCCGCGCCGCCCGATTCTGTCATTTTTTAAAAAATTTTGGTCACTGGTGGGATTCGAACTCAGGTCCTGGGCGTTGTCCCTAAGGTCTTTCGCCCCCGGCTGGTGCTCTACCCCTTTGATCCGCATTTATTGATGTATTTACGGCACCACTTCCGGTTCTCTGGTGGATCATTGGAGTTCAAGGGTCTCATGGACTCTCCTCCCCCGGCACTGGCTTTGAACCGCGATCCTCTGGATGTCAGTCTCCTGAGTAGCTGGGATGCTGGGCATGAGCCACCACAGCCTGGCTCAAAAGCTGGCATCTCTGTGCACCCTGCTAGCTGGGTCATGGCTGCCCGCCAGGCTGCCCCGCTGGGTTTGTTACTTTTGTCTCTTGGCCTAACTGGGAGGAAGTGATGAAGTCACCAGGAAAACGAGTTTTGACGACAGCCAGAGCAAAATGATTCGGGTGACTCCCACCTGTCGCCCTGCTCAGGAGGCTGAGATCTAGAGGATCGCGGTTCAAGGCCAGCCCAAGCAGGAAAACCCAGTGAGGAGTCTTCATCTCCATCGCAGCAGCCAAAAGCAAAAACAGGAAGGGAGCTGCGGCTCAAGTAGTAGAGCACCACTAGCCTCATGCAAATAACGGGAGAGTGCAAGGACCTGAGTTCAAGCCCCAGTACCGGCACGAAAGAGATGGGGGAGAGGGAGGAGCGGGGACGTGTGGCTCACCATGCTGTCCCCCCCCCCATACCCCGATCCCCCACTCTGCAGTCATCTGGTGACTTCGCTGAGACCGATTGTCCACATGTCCTGGCCAAGGAGCGGAGGAGCAGCGGACGCCTTGAGCTGGGCGGGAAAATGAGCGAGGAGGAGGAGGAGGAGGAGGAGACGTCGTCGGGGGAGGAGCCGGGGTCTGAGCCCCAGACCGAGCCCCAGGGGGAATCGGGGAGCCGGGGGGAAGGCGCGGCGGGCGACGGCAATGGAGGTACCCGGCATGCACCCCATGAGCTGAAGAAGGTGAGGGCTGGTGATCGCTGCGCACTCTGCATCTGTGTAACACCCACGTGTGTGTGTGTGTTGCACACCAGAACACAGGATTGTGACTGGGTCACTGCCACCAACCCGTGACCGTTGCGCTGTAATACATTACGTAACAGTACCATAGACGTCATAGTGTGATATGGCGTTCTATAATAAGTACAGCGTAGGGTATGTTACTACATAAGAGCATTACGCACGTTGTTATAGAACCATAACATGATAGTTGCTATGGTGCACTATTAGGTGATAATACAGCTATGACAGTGTGATATCATACAGTACAATACTATATTAGAATCGCTGTCTCCTCTCCCCCGGCCACTGAGGAGTTAACAGGTCATCTTCTCCCTCTTTCTATCCCCGCGGCCCTAGAATGGCAGAGCCGAGAGCGGGGTGAGCTCCGAGCTGCAGCTCCTGTCGGCGGTGCTGGAGCAGGTGAGCTGCTCTCCTCCAACCCACCATTGCCGCCCAGGGGCCAGGGGTTGGGGCTGGAGCCCAGACACACACACACACACACACACCGGGCCGGGCACCAAGGCTCACACCTGCCATCCTAGCCACTCAGGAGGCTGAGGTCGGAGGATCGGGGTTAGAAGCCGGCTTGGGCAGGAAGATCCATACGCTCTGCTCTCTGATGAATCATCAACGAAAGCCAGAAGTGGAGCTCTGACTCAAGGGGTAGAGCACCATGAGGGAAAACCACAAAGCTAAGGGACAGTGCCCCGGCCCTGAGTTCAAGCACCGGTCCAGGCTGTACCAGCAAGACTGAAGCCTGCCTCAGCCTCCCACTGGTGTTTTTTTGTTGCACTTGGTGTCAGGAGAGGGCCAGCAAGACACAGACCATTCTGTTTCAATGTCTGTGTGGTCTCGGGGGCCTGGTGCTCTTGTTTGGCTTTTTTTTGCTCTGCCACCTGACCCACAGCTCCGATTCCATCCAGCTTTTTGGTGGTTCACTGGAGTCTCACGGATTTCTCCACGCGAGCTGGCCTCGAACCCCGATCCTCCAGAGCTCAGCCTCCTGAGTGGCTCAGAGGCCAGCGGGGAGCCAGTCTTGAGGAAAAATAAAGGGACAGTGGCTGGGCCCTGGGTTCAAGCCCCCACCCCACCAGCAGTGGGCCAGCAACTGAACAGCCTCTGCTCACCTCTCCGCCCTCCCTGTGATTCTAGAACATTCCTGGTGAATCTCAGCAGCGAGGCCAGAGTCGGCCAGTCCTGAGCCTCCCCTTGCGCTGTGTAGACTTTGCTTTCCCCCCATCTCCTCGTCCTTTCCCCCATGTCCGTGTCTGTGTGTGTGTGTGCGCGTGCGTGTGTGCCAGGGTGACGCAGACACCTGCGCGTCCCGGTTAATGTGCGGCTCTTGTCTTCTGTCCCCCGCCGCCGTGTGTGTTGGCCACACAGAAGTGTTCTGCTGTTTCTCTCTGCAACATCTCCACAGAAGTGCTCAAGCTCATCAACGCCGCCGAGGCGCTCCTGGACGAGCCCACGGGCCCCACGCCGCGCCCCTCCGACACGGTGCAGGGAGCCCTGCCCCGCGGGGCCGACTGTGACCGTCTGGACCGGCAGCTCACTGCCCTGGAAGGAAATGTAAGAGGAAGGGGGTCCGCCCAGGGTGGAGGCTGAGGTGCTGTCCACCATCCACACACACATACACACACACACACACATTTCTGGACAAGCATAGTGTCAAAAACAGCAGTCCAGCCACGCCCTAGTGGCTCAGACCTTGAGATCCCAGCCACTCAGGAGGCTGAGATCCAGAGGATCGTGGTTCACAGCCAGCCCCAGAGCAGAAAAAGTCCCTGAGATGCCTTTTTTTTTGGGGGGGGGGGTGGGCGGGCATTGTTGGGATTGGAACTCAGGGCCTGGGCACTGACCCTGAGATTTTTTTTTTTTTTTGGTGCTCTACCACTTGAGCCACAGGGCCACTTTTGGTGTTGCTTTTTGTGGCGTAGTGGAGATCGGAGGTCTCAGGGATTTTCCCGCCCGGGCTGGCGTTGAACCGCGATCCTCCCGATCTCTTCCAACAGGTGTACCTAGCTGCGGGGACTGTGTACAGCCTGGAGGGCCAGCTGAGCGAGCTGGAGGACGCGGCCCGGGGCATCCACAGCCACACCGACGAGGCGGAGCTGGCGGAGCTGGAGGACCAGGCGGCCACGGCCGCTGCGCGCGTGCACCACGCCGAGCTGCAGGTGATGGAGGAAGCGGGAATCGCCCCGCACCGGAAACCACGCCGCCGCACGATCCCTCCTCCTGTGTGTTTGTCGTGGACCTTGAACTCAGGGCCTGGCCGCTGTCTCTGAGCTCTTCAGCTCACGGTGGACACTCCACCCCTTTGGGCCCTAGATATGGCGCCACTTCGGGTTTTCTGGTGGCTCATGGGAGATAAGAGTCTCTCAGACTTTCCTGCCCAGGCTGGCTTCGATCCACGATCCTCCGGATCTCAGCCTCCAGAGTGGCTGGGATGACAGGCGTGAGCCACACAGCGCCCGGCCCAAAGTAGAATTTGAAACTCACCAAGGAAACACTTGGAGTGTCCCGTTTTCCTTTAGTGCCCAAGTGCCAGGTGGCGTGGAGAGCGTGAGTGTGAGCATGCGTGTGCAAGCCAGCGCGCTCCGCCCCGTCGACCACACTCAATTTATGTCTCTTATTGCCTTGAGATCTCGGACATCGAGAGCCGCATTTCTGCACTCACCATCGCGGGCCTGAACATCGCACCATGCGGACGCCTCACCAGAAAACGCGAGCAGAAGCAGAGCAACCCGGTGCGTGCAGCTCCCCGCCCCCCCCCCCCGAAAATCCACAGAATGCCAAAGATAAACCTCCCAGGGACTCAGGAGGAGGCTAAGATCTGGAGGACAGAGGATCAAAGCCAGCCTAGAATAGGAAACTCCGTGAGACTTCCTCCAGTAAATCCATCACCAGAGAACCATCACTGTGGCTCAAGTGCTCTACAGCACTTGCCTGGAGCAAAAGCAGCCCAGGGACAAGGGCCCAGGCCCTGAGTTCAAGTCACAGGGAACAGCACAAAATTAACCAAATAACTTTGGTTCCAAAGATGGTTGATGGCGGGGAAGGTGGCTCAGTGGTAGAGTGCTTGCCTGGCATGCATGAAGCCCTGGGTTCGATTCCTCAGTCCCACATCCACAGAAAAGGCTGGAAGTGGTGCTGTGGTTCAAGTGGTAGAGTGCCAGCCTGGAGCAGAAGCAGCTCAGGGACAGCGCCCCGGCCCTGAGTTCAAGCCCCAGGACTGGCAAAAAAAACAAAAAGCAAAAACAAACCTGAAGATATGTTGGTGATTTGCGTTGTGTTTGCAGGTCCAAACTATAGACACGTCCAGACAGCTAAGACGGAAATTGCCTGCTCCTCCTTTGAAAGGTACGACTTCGGGAGACCACAGAGAACTGAGTTGAACTCACTCACCTGGAGTAACTCAGACAGGAATAGGGATGGATTGATTGATTGATTTTTCCTGTCAGTCGTGGGGCCTGAACTCTGGGCCTGGGCGCTGTCCCTCAGCTCTTCAGCTCAAGGCGAGCACTCTACCACTTGAACCACAGCGCCACTTCTGGCTTTTTCTGTGTATGGTGCTGAGGAATCGAACCCGGAGCTTCATGCATGCTAGGTGAACGCTCTACCACTGAGCCACAGTATCAACTGAATAATAGTAATGTTTTCCAACTATTGGGTGTGAAAGATGCAAAGAGCCAACAGTCAGACATGTACAGGAATGGGATGATTTCCCCCTCTTCCTTTCCTACTAATATTCCACTTTCTGCAAAACAGTTACTGACAATGACATGTTTGGGTTTTTTTCCTTTCAGCTGAAAAACTAGAAGCATCGTCCATGACCGACATTCAAACATTTAACTGCAATTTTGTTCTCCAAGGCTGTTGCCCGTCAAACAGGCCTGCAGAGAGAAAAATCACCACCCAGGCCTCGGGGGTAAGTTCCTCTCTCTAACCACCCTTCCCTTTCCTTCCAGAAGCTACCTAGAGCCTTCTATAGCTCACGCTGGAAGATCTGCAGGTCTTATGGTCTCTTTTGGATTGAATGGACAGTATTTAAAAACAAAAAACGGGAGTGGCGCTGGTGGCTGACGCCTGCCATCCCAGCCCCTCAGGAGGCTGAGATCTGGAGGATCATGGTTCGAAGCCAGCCTGGGCAGAAAAGTCCTTTTGAGACTCTTATGGCCAAGGAACCACCAGAAACCCCGAGACGGTGCCATCTATATGGCTCAGAGGGGTAGAGCCACCACCCTTGAGTGGACATTGCTCAGGGACAGCGTGCAAGCCCTGGGTTCACGCCCCGGGACTGGCGGAAAGGGAGGGAGGGAGGGAAACTTCACCCCAGCTTGTCACTAAATTCCGGTGACACTGTGCAAAAAGTAAATGGGTCTGTCCCTGACCTGCGGCGCCGTGAGCCCTCGACCCAACACAGACCCGCTCCCTGCTGCAAGAGGCACGCACGCACGCACGCACGCACGCACGCACACACACACACACACACACACGCACACGTGCGCGCACGCGCCGAGACGAAGGTGTCTCCCCAGGAGCCCGCCGTGGAGTCGGCCGCCGCGCAGTGACCCGGGAGCCTGCGGCAGAGCCACCGCGCGGGACGGCCACCCCCCGCCCAGGGGCGCGGAGCCCCGCCCAGGCCCAGGCCCAGGCCCTGCTGCTGCTGTGTCCTCTGTAAGATCGGTCTGGGGTCTTGTTTTTTTTAATGATTCTCATTGTGATTGCTGCGATCGCCCTAGAGGCGAGGAAGAAGGGAATCCCTCAGCTCACCACCGGGGTGCTGTGTGTGTTTCTACCCAACCACTCAAGCATTTCAGCGCCTCGGGAGGCTGAGATCCGGAGGGAAGGTGTGGCCCAAGTGGCGGAGCGCCCGCCAGATGAGAGCGCAGGGCCCGGGAGGACGGACAGCACGGCGGGACGGGGGGAGGGCGCCTGAGCTCCAGGCCGCTTCCTGAGGACTCGAACCCAGGGCCCCGCGCGTGCGCGGCGAGCACTGCGCCACCGAGCCCGCTGCCCAGCTGGCCTCCGGTCATTTTTCTACAACTAAGGCCAGAGGTGGGTGGTTTGGTTTTCTTTTGTTTTGTTTTTAACTTGCCAAAGCCACGCCTCCTCTTCGGGGTGAACCCGGGATTCGAACCCGGGGCCCGCTGCTCGCTCGGGGCTGGCGCTCAGCCCGCTGAGCCACGCCCCTGGCAGTCGCTGCAGCGGGGTGGGGGCGGTGTTCACTGGCTGCCTCGGGCAGCCCCCGGCCTCCTCATTGGCTGCCGCCGCAGGGGGCGGGCCTTCCTCGCTGAAGTCCCCGGATGTGCGTGACCCCCCCCCCCTCCCTTGGAAAATAAAGCAGACACGCCCGCTCCGCGCCGTCCGGTCTCTTCATGGCGGATGGGCCCCGGCGCCCCCGGTTCTCTGGTGGGTCGCGGGCTGTCGGTCTCGCGGCCTCGAGCCGCGCTCCTCGGGCGCCAGGCCGTGCCGGGCCTGACCGCCGCCCTCTGCCAGGAGCCAGCGTCCGCTCCTCGCGCGGCGGCGGGCGGAGCCGTGCCGTGCGCGCGGCCTTGCGCAGGGGCGGGCCGGGGGGGGGGAGCCGAGGGGGAAGGCGTGGGGAGGCGGGCCCGAGGTCAAAGGCAGGGCCCTGACAGGCGCAGCAAATGTCCATCACTCCCAGGCCACGCCCCGGGGCGGGGCCTCTCGGGTTGGGGGAGGAGCCATGGGGGAGCTATGAAAGGGGCAGCGAGCCAGGACCGTGGCTCCCGCCTGTCACACCCTAGCTACTCCGGAGGCTGAGAGCTGAGGGTCACGGTTCAAAGCCAGCCCAGGCAGGCAGTCCGTGAGACTCAGAGCTCCAATAAACCACGAGAAAACCAGACGTGGCGCTATGGCTCAAGTGGTAGAGCGCTGGCCTTGAGCTCTTGAGCGGAAGAGCTGAGGGACAGCGCCCAGACCCAGAGTTCAAGACCCACAACTGACCGAAAAGAAAAAAAGCTGCAGCAAGATGTCAATCACTCCCTGGCCACGCCCCGGGGAGGAGCCATGAGGAACGCCCTGGACCATAAACGCGGGGCTATGAAAGGTGCAGCAAGATGTCAATCACTCCCTGGCCACGCCCCGGGGAGGAGCCATGAGGAATGCCCTGGACCATAAGGCGGGGCTATGAAAGGTGCAAGATGTCAATCACCCCTGGCCACGCCCCGGGGAGGAGCCATGAGGAACGCCCTGGACCATAAAGGCGGGGCTATGAAAGGTGCAGCGAGATGTCAATCACTCCCTGGCCACGCCCTGGGGAGGAGCCGTGAGGAACGCCCGGGACCATAAGGCGGAGCTATGAAAGGTGCCCCGAGATGTCAATCACGCCCTGGGGAGGGACCTCGATGGGTGTGGGGGCGGTCTATGGGCCGAGCTGCCAATCACTCTCTGCCCTTGCCCCGGAGGGAGGGGCCCTGAAAGACGCTGAGCGACGTCAATCAACCCCGCCAAGGCCACGCCCCGGGGAGGGGCCTCCAGCGCTTGGTGGGCGGGCCGGGGCGTCACGTGGGCGGCGGCGGCCATCTTGGAGGAGAAACCGCAGCGCCCGCCTCCCGGCTCGCGTCTGCCCGCCGCCGCCGCCGCCGCCGCGTCCGCCCGTCTCCGTCCGTCCGCCGGTCCGGCCGTCCTCCGCTCGCGGGCCCCTCCTCCCCGGCCCCGCTCCGCTCCCTCGCGCGCGTCTCGGGCCCGCAGCGTCGTCCGCCGCGGCTGGAGACCCGGGCGGCCCCCGCCAGCCACTTGCTGTTTCCCCCCCTCCCCCCCGCCTCGGCCGGGCCTCACACTAGTGTCGCATGTCCACTATTCAGAATCTCCAATCCTTCGGTAAGGCCCCCACCGCCCCCGGCCCGCAGCCCCGGGCCCGCGGCCAAGATGGCGGCGGCGCGCCCACCCTCCGTCCCCACGGCGCATGCGCGCGCGGCCCCGGCCCGACCCCGGAGCCTGGGAGCCCCGCGGCCTGCGCATGCGCGCGCGCCGCCTCCACCCCCCCCTCCCCAGGGGGCGGGGGCTCCACACGGGGCCCCGCTGTCCACCGCCTCCTGTCATTAGTGTCATCCTTCTGCCCATCCTGGGGGCCGCCCGCGACCTTTCTCGAAACCATTTATTTAGTCGCTCATTTATGTATTCTTCCTCTAAGGGTAAAGGTCTATTTGGGATTGATTTTTTTTTTCCTATTTATCAAGAAGGCTGGGGACTCCATCCCGACATTTTGTGATTATCTTTTATTATTATTGTTGTTGTTGTTGTTGTTGATTTTCTAGTCCTGGGGCTTGAACTCAGGGCCTGGGGCGCTGTCCCTGAGCTGCTTTTTTGCTCAAGGCTGGCGCTCTACCCCTTGAGCCACAGCGCCACCTCTGACTTTTTCTGCTGGCATGGTCTGAGGAATCGAACCCAGGGCTTCATGCATGTTAGACAAGCACTCTACCACTAAGTCACCTTCCCAGCCCATGAGTTTTTTCCTTTTTTTTCTTTTTGGTCCGTCGTGGGGCTTGAACTCAGGGCCTGGGCCCTGTTCCTCAGCTCTTCAGCTCAAGGCTAGCGCTCTACCACGTGAGCCACAGCGCCACTTCTGGTTTTCTAGTGGTTTATTGGAGATAGGAGTCTCAGGGACTTTTCTGTCCTGGGCTGGCTTTGAACTGTGATCCTCAGATCTCAGCCTCCTGAGTAGCTTGGATAACAGGCGTGAGCCACCAGTGCCCGACTTTTATTCTTTTTTTAATCTGAAATTCCTAGTGAATTACCTCTCTGCCCAGGTCCCCACCTGCATTTGAACACATCACCCTGCACGGTGCACCTCATTTCTAGAAAGTTCTTGCTAAGCATGGTTTCTGTGTTCCGGCCCGCTTTCCCCTCCCCACAGACCCCTTCGCTGATGCAACTAAGGGTGACGACTTGCTCCCTGCGGGCACCGAGGACTACATCCATATAAGAATCCAGCAGCGCAACGGGCGGAAGACGCTCACCACCGTGCAGGGCATCGCCGACGACTATGACAAGAAGAAGCTGGTGAAGGCCTTTAAAAAGGTACGGGAAGTGGGGCTGGGAAGGTGGCTCAGTGGTAGAGTGCTTGCCTTGCATGCCTGAGGCCCTGGGTTCAATTCCTCTGCACCACATAAGCAAAAAGAAAAAAGCCGGAAGTGGCGCTGTGGCTCAAGTGGTAGAGCGCTAGCCTTGAGCTGAAGAGCTGAGGGACAGTGCCCAGGCCCAGAGTTCAGGCCCCACGACCGGACCAAAAATAAATAAAAAGGTACAGGCAGAGCTGGGAAGCTGAGAGCTGAGGATCCCGGTTCAAAGCCAGCCTGGGCAGGAAAGGTGATGAGACTCTTGGCTCCAATGATCCACCAGAAAATCAGAAGTGGTGCTGTGGCTCAGTTGGTAGAGCATTTGCCTTGAGCTCAAGGACAGCACCCAGGCCCATAGTTCAAGACCCACATTTGGAAAAATAAGTAGAAATAAAATGGGAGGAGGAAGCTGGGCACCAGTGGCTCTTACCTGTTATCCCAGCCTCTCAGAAGGATGAGAATCTAGGATCACTGTTCAGAACCAGCCAGGGCAAGAAAGTGTGTGAGACCATTTATCCCCAGTGAGAACCGTTCAAAAACTGCAAATGGTGGTCATAGTGGTAGGGTGCTGGCCTTGAGCAAAAAGACACTCAGGGGCATCGCCCAGGCCCTGAGATCAAGCCCAATAATAATAATAATAATTTAAAGCCGGGCACTGGTGGCTCACGCCTGTCATCCTAGCTACTCAGGAGGCTGAGATCTGAGGATCATGGTTCAAAGCCATCCCGTGCAGGAAAAGTCCATGAGACTCTGATCTCCAGTAAACCACTAGAAAACCGGAAGTGGTGCTTTGGCTCAGCCGGTGGAGCGCTCGCCTTGAGCTAAGAGCGCAGGGACAGAGTAGGCCCAGAGTTCAAGCCCCACGATCATCATCAACAACAAAAAGTGAACAGGCCGCGCCGGTCCTCCACAGCGGCTGACATGCTGTTTGTGTCATGTAGAAGTTCGCCTGTAATGGCACTGTGATTGAGCACCCGGAGTACGGCGAGGTCATTCAGCTTCAAGGCGACCAGCGGAAGAACATCTGCCAGTTCCTCTTGGAGGTGAGTCCTGCGATGCGACCCTGAGGTTGCTCTTGGGAAGGATTTTCACTGCCAAGAGAGAGATCCTGGCAATGAAGCAAACAGGGAGCTTTGGGTGCTTCATCTGAAGAGAGCAGATCGATCATGCATGCATGCGTGTGCGCGCATGCGCACATGTGTACCTGAGTGCACTGGTCCTGGGGCTTGAACTCAAGGCCTGGATACCGTCCCTGGACTTCATTTGCTCAAGCCTGGTGCTCTACCACTTGAACCCCGGCACCACTCCCAGCTTTCTCTGTATATATGGTCCTGAGGACTCGAACCCAGAACTTCATGCATGCTAGGCGAGTGCTCGACCCCCTGAGCCACCTTCCCAGCCCCGCATTCCCGTTGCTCTGCAGGTTGGCATTGTGAAGGAGGAGCAGCTGAAGGTCCATGGCTTCTGAGCGCGCCTCCCCGCGTGAAGAAGCTCACGCGTGATTTTTCTTCCCCCTACCCCCCTACCCCCCACCCCGTGGCCGCCTTGTGACATGGCTCTCTTCAGGGAACGGACTTGTCCCTTTTGTCTTCACTTCCCCGGCTCCCCCCCTTGCGACCCCAGGGAGCCCGGGGCCAGGGGGCTCGTGACGCAGAAGAAGATCGCCGTGAGGTGGCCGCGGACCCCCGCGCATCTCGCCGTGTCTCCAGTGGAGAAGGTTTCGTTCTGAGTGTGCGCTCCGTTGATGTTCCGTTGATGGCTTTTCACTCGATTCCAATGTGGTGTTTTTCGTTGTTGTTGTTGTATTAAACCATGTATGTTGCGCTTAACAATTAAAGAGGCCTCCGACTCCTTCTCTGAGCCCCGCAGCCTGCGCACGGGGCGGCTCAGACTTGCACACAGCCTCTCTCCCTCGCAGGAAGGTAGGAAGCTGCAGACATGCTCTCAGTCACCCTAGCTGCTCCTGAACCCAGAAATCCACAGCTTTGCCCGTATGCGTTCTTTTTTCCTTTCCTTGATGGATGAAAACCAATATAGCAAAAAGCCAATCACCGGCGGCTCACGCCTGGCATCCCAGCCACTCAGGAGGCTGAGATCTGGAGGATCACAGTTCAAAGCCAGCCCAGGGCAGGAAAAAAAAAAAAGGAAAAATAGAGCAAGAGTATATACTCATCCATCCACCGCCCTCCCCACGCCAGCAAGATCTTTGTTTACTCATTTATTTATCTGCTGGTCCTAGGGCTTGAACTCAGGGCCTGGGCGCCGTCCCTGAGCTTCTTGGTGCTCAAGGCTGGCGCTCTACCACCTGAGCCACAGTGGCAATTCTGGTTTCTGATGGTTTACTTTCTGCCCAGGCTGGCTTTGAACCGCATTCCTCAGCTCTCAGCCTCCTGAGTAGCTGGGATGACAGGCGTGAGCCATGGCGCCCGGCCAAAGTGATTTCCATTCGTGTTTTACAAAACACTGGTTTTGAACTAGGGGGTCCCCAACCCAGCACTGGGGCTTGGATGCTCCCGTTTGAGCCACGCCTCCAGCTGTGCTTTTGGCTGCTCCACTGGAAATGGAGTCTCAACCAGACTGTTTGTGTCTCAGTACCAAACCAACCGAGGCCCACCTTCTAAGATGCTTTTACACACGCACACACACACCCCAGCCCAGTCATCCGGCTCCTCCGGAGGCTGAAATCTGAAGAACCTGGATCGAAGCCAGTCCTGGGCAGACACAGCAAAGGATTTGATGGTAAGTAACCACCAAAAAGCCAGCAGGGGAGGTGTGGCTCAAGTGGTAGAGCACCTGCCTTGTGTGAAGAAACTCAGTGCACGGGTTCTGAGTTCAAGTTGTACCACAGGTGCATGCAAGAGCGTGTGTGTGCACACATGCAAAGCCCACGCCCTGGTTTGTCAGAAAGAAGGAGCAAGGCTGGGGAGGTGTGGCATGTAGGACCAGGAAACCCTTGCTCATTGTCCTGCCTTCAGCCTCCCCCCCAGCCCCAGCCCCAGCCCTCCCATCCAGGAAATGCGAAACTCCTGATCAGCTTAGGGCGCTGGTGCCGATGGCCGGCCCGTAGTCCCTCAGCCGCCTCATGGCTTTAATTTATGGATGTTTATTTTGTTTCATCCTGGCATTGAACTTGGAAGGGCCTGGGCGCTGTCCTGAGCTTTGGTGTTCAAGGCCAGTGCTCTACCACTTGAACCACAGCGCCACTTCCAGTTTTCTGGTGGTTCGTTGGAGATAAGTCTCATGAACTTTCCTGCTCAGGCTTTGAACTGTGATCCTCAGATCTCAGCCTCCTGAGTAGCTGGGATGGCGGGCCGGAGCCACCAATGCCTGGTTTGATTTGTCTTAGTAACAAAAAACAACTTGCTGTGTGCCCGGTGGCTCCCACCTGCCATCCTAGCTACTCAGGAGGCTGAGATGTGAGGATCACGGTTCAAAGCCAGCCCAGGCAGGAAAGTCTGTGAGACTCTTACCTCCAAGCCACCAGAAACCCTGGAAGTAGAGCTGTGATTCAAGTGGTAGAACACTGGACTCGAGCATAAAAGTTCAAGGACAGCACCCAGGTCCTGAGTTCAAGTTCCATGAGCAACAACATCAAAAAACGATAAACCATGTTATGTATATAACAGCGAGATGCATTATATTAATATATATTAATTACAAAACTAGCAACAATATTCATATACATATATTCCTAGCAAATGAGTCCAGCAGGGGATTAAAAGAATAATATGGATTCATTTCAGAAATGGGAAGATAATGTGAAAGTAATCACTAATTTGGTGCATTAAAGAAAGTAAAGAGGGGAAAAAAATCATTAAAGATGGGAGGAAATCAGATTAACTTCCTTTTGAAATTGATTTTTTTTTTTTTTGCCAGTCCTGGGGGCTTGAACTCAGGCCCTGGGTGCTGTCCCTGAGCTGCTTGGTTGTGTTTTGTTTTTTTGTTCCAGGCTGGTGCTCTACCACTTGAGCCACAGCGCCACCTCTGATTTTTAGTGGTTTCATTGGAGATGAGAGAGTCTTGTGTTCTTTCCTGCCCCCAGGCTGGCCTGGAACCCTGATCCTCGGGATCTCAGCCTCCTGAGATGTTGCTGAGAGAGATGATAGGCTCAGGCCCCGTGTGCGGTGAGTGGAGGTTTCTAGATGGAGTCTTGGATTACTGTCTCTGGTCACAGTGGCAGCCTGGCATGTCTGGGTTCCATGGAGCCAGCCTGCATCCAGTCCAGTGCCCTGCCCAGGGAGACGTAAGTCCAGGGGGGAAACTGAGGCACAGGGGATTGGGGGCTGTCCTGCGGCGCAGGTGGTGGAGCGCCCCTTTTGAGCTGAAGAGCTGAGGGATGGCACCCAGGCCCTGAGTTCAAGGCCCAGGGCTGGGGGGGCGGGGAGGGGAGGTGAACCACAGACAAATGGATGAACAGATGGATGGATGGATGGATGGATGGAACAAGCGAGCCCAGGATGGAATGGGGGACAGAGAAGGTCAGGCCCCTCTATATCCCGGCCCCAGGGAAGCCGGGGTACAGGGCTGTGGGGTGCAGGGCTGCTGCACCGTCCTGGCCTGAGGCCCCGCCCCTCCCCCTCCCCCCCCCTCCCTGGAGCTGGCTGGGTGGCGGTGGTGGCGGCAGGTAAGGTCTGATCTCGAGTAAGGGCCAGGGGCCAGGGCCCTGGGGCCTAGACAGCAGCAGCCCTTGGGCCCGGGGGGGGGGGGGGGGGGGGGAGAAAGAGAGAGAGGGTGTGTGTGTGTGTGTGTGTGTGTGTGTGCGTGTGTGCGTGTGTGCTGCTAACACTGGGCTTTCTCCTCCTAAGCAGGGTCTGGGCCTCGCCCCACTCTCCTCCTGACCCCAGCCTCCCCCCCCCCCCCCCCCATCCATGGCTGGTTCACCCTCTCTTCTCCTCCCTGCAGCCGGGAGAAGGAAGAAGAACTAGAATCAAATCAAGATGTTGGAGGAGGTGGCGACCTGGCAGCCCAGCCCGAGGGCGGGTGAGTAGGGCGGGGAGGAGGGGTGGGGGCACTTTATTATTTGTGCCACTCATGGGTCTTGAACTCACGGACCCCCGGCACTGGTCCTGAGCTCCTTCAACGTTCAAGGCTGGTGCTGTTCCACCCGAGCCACGGCGCCACCTGCCTTTTGGTGGGCTTTTCTTGGAGAGCAGAGTCTCACGGACCTTTCCTGCCCCCCGCCCCCCTTCTCCCCAGCCCAGGCGGGCTGGGGAAGGAACAGCGATTCTCTGGATCTCAGCCTGCCCAGGGGCCGGGACGACCATCCAGGCGTGAGCAGCGGCGCCCGGCCTTTCATCTCGTTTTATTGGTGTGTGTGTGTGCTGTGTCTGGCCTCGCTGCCCGGCGTTAATGACAGAGCGGGCGTTGCTCTCCACGCTCCTCTCCCAGCCTGCTCAGTCATCACCTCGCTCCTAATTATAGCTTTCTATGGATTTCTTCTTTTTTCTTTTGCCCTTGGAAATCGCTGAAGCACTTAACCACCTGAGCCACAGTGCCATGTCCATTTTTCTGGCAGTCCCTTGGAGATCAGAGTCCCGAGGGCTTTCCTGCCCCAGGCTGGGCCTCGAACCGTGATCCTCCAGATCTCAGCCTCCTCCTGATATCCTCCAGCCTCACTGTCTGGTCTTCTCCATCTCCACTGCAGGCTTCAGGGTCCTGTCCCGGACGCCGGCTGTCCTGGCGCTGGCGGTGCTGCTGGTCAGTGCGGGGGTGCTGCTGACCGTGGCACTGGTGCAGACACGGCGGACACGACCCCAGCCCCCGGGGCTGAAGGTGAGTGGCCAGGCTGGGGCAACACAGTAGGGGCTGTAAAGGGAGTCAGGAGGAGGCTGAAATCCGGAGGATCAAGGTTCCAGGCCAGCCTGGGGCAGGAAGAGTCTGCGAAACCCTGACCTCCAAGGAAACAGCAAAAAGCAGGAAGTGGTGCTGTGGCTCAAGTGGTAGAGCGCCAGCCTTGAGCAAAAGCAGCTCAGGGATAGCAGCGCCCAGGCCCTGAGTTCGAGTCCCAGGCGGCAGAACACAGAGGTCTCTGGCCTTCACCCCCTGCCAGCCAGGCCACACCAGGAGGGGCAGGTGGTGAACAATGCCTCCTTGTTCACCACATAAAAACAAACAGGGAAATCCCCAGCCTGGCCGGATCGAATTTCCTGGGCTGAGGTTCTGAGATCAGGAACCGGTTTAGGCCAGAATACTGATGTCACCAGGCCTGGGAGGAGGTGGGACCACAGGGCTTGAACTGCCCTGGGCCAGGCCTCCAACTGCGATCCTCCGGATTGCAGCCTCCTCCTGATGTGGCTTGGATGACAGGCGCGAGTGTCGTTGCCCGGCCTGGCTCAGACTTCTCTGCTCATTTCCCTCTTGGGCGAGGAGTGTCCAGTCTGTGGGCTTCTCTCCCCCTCTCCCCCGGGAGGCCCGGCCTCCCCCGCTGACTCTCCCCCACTCTAACAGTATGGCGTGGTCCTGGACGCTGGCTCTTCCCGCACAACCGTTTACGTCTACCACTGGCCGGCCGAGAAGGAGAACGACACCGGCGTGGTCAGCCAGAGCCTCAAATGCAGCGTGCCAGGTCAGGGGGGAAGGGGGGGCGGAGGCCAGCCTCGGGACTTGGGAGTCCAGCCTCGGCCACTGGTATTCCTGGGTGGTGGGAGGCGAGCACTGATTTGGGAGTCAGGGGGTGGCTGAGCCCCCAGATCACAGCTCAGGCCCCCTTGGGCAGGGACGGGCAACTTATACACCAGTGAACAAGGCTCTGTTCCCAGCTACTCGGGAGGCTGAGATCCGGAGGAGCGTGGTTCAGAGCCGAGCCCAGGCAGTCCGTGAGACTCTGATCTCCAATGAACCAGCAAAAGGTGGAAGTGGCGCTGTGGCTCAAGTGGTAGAGCGCCAGCCTTGAGCAAAAGCAGCTCAGGGACAGTGACAGCGCCCAGGCCCCGGGTTCAAGTCCTGGGGACGGACGGACACACACACACACACACACACACACACACACACACACACACACACACACACACACACACACACACACACACACACACACACACACACACACACACACACACACACACAGCTGAGCTGCATCTCTGTGTCCTCAGGCTCCGGAATCTCCAGCTACGACAAGAACCCCGAAGATGCCCCGCGCGCGTTCGAGAGCTGCATGGGGAAGGTCTGGGAGGTGATCCCCGCGCCCCTCCACGCCTCCACACACCTCTACCTGGGCGCCACAGCCGGCATGCGCCTGCTCAGGTAAACCCAAAGGCCACGAAGGCGGCCCTGCCACCACGCTGCCCAACAGCACAATTCC
This sequence comes from Dipodomys merriami, assembly GCF_024711535.1. Taxonomy (NCBI): domain Eukaryota; kingdom Metazoa; phylum Chordata; class Mammalia; order Rodentia; family Heteromyidae; genus Dipodomys; species Dipodomys merriami. The sequence continues at coordinate 180,654 of NW_027202549.1, forward strand.
AGCCGGGCGCTGTGGCTCACGCCTGTCATCCCAGCACCTGAGGAGGCTGAAATCCGGAGGATCGCAGTTCGAGGCCAGCCCCGGACCAGCAGGAAAACCACACATGGGGGGTGGGCACCGTCCCTGAGCTCTGGTGCTCAAGGCCTGGCGCTCTACCACTTGAGCCACAGCGCCACTCACGGCTTTGGGCTGGGTCATGGGAGAGTCTCAGGGCCTTCCCCGCCCTGGGCTGGCCTCCACCCGCGATCCTCCGGATCCCAGCCTCCCTCTGCCTCGCCTAGGTTGCAGAACGCGACAGCGGCCGCCGCGGTCCTGGCCAGCGTCCGCGGCTACCTGGAGGCCCAGCCCTTCAACTTCGGGGGTGCGCGGATCCTGACCGGGCAGGAGGAGGGGGAATGCGCCTGGATCACCGCCAACTACCTCAAGGGGAACTTCGTGCAGGTGCGGGGCGGGCCCCGGGGTCCCCACTGTCCCTGTCGCCTTCGCCCACCAGGGGGGACTCACAGCGGGACAGCCGGACAGATGCGGACTTAGAGCCGGGCGCCGCGACTCACGCCTGCCGTCCCAGCCACAGCCCGTGTCAATGGCCTGGGGCCAGCGCAGAGTGTGCAGGGCCTGGCCACGGGGCGGGGTGCATGGTGACAGCCCCCCTTCTCTCCCCACAGAGGACACCGTGGCCGGCGTGGACACACCCACAGGGCGCGCGGACGGTGGGCGCGCTGGACCTGGGCGGCGCGTCCACGCAGATCGCCTTCGTGCCGGCCGAGCGGGGCTGGCAGGAGGCCGGGGCGCGCGTGTCTCTGTTCGGCTACTCATACGCGCTGCACACGCGCAGCCTCCTGTGCTTTGGCCGCCAAGAGGCGGAGAGGAGGCTGCTGGCCGCGCTGCTGCAGGTAGGGGGGTGAGGAGGGAGGGGGAAGAAGGGAGGGAGGAGGGGAGGGCTGGGGAGGGCCTGGGCGCTGGCCCGGAGCTGCTCCCCCTAAAGGCTGGTGCTCTACCACTTGCACCACGCCTCCACTTCTGTCTTTTTGCTGGTTCACTGGAGATCAGAGCCCCACGGACTTTCCTGCCCCTGACTGGCCTCGAACCTCGATCCTCTAGATCTCAGCCTCCCGAGTCGCTGGGATGAGAGGCGCCCGGCCCGGAGCTGCAGGTTTAAGTAAGCCAAGAGCAGAATGTCACCTCCAGTGAACCAGCAAAAGGCAGAAGGGGAGGCGTGGTTCAAGTGGTGGAGAGCCAGCCTGGAGCAAAAAGCAGCTCAGGCCCTGAGTTCAAGCCCCAGGACCTAGGTTTGTGTGCAGTAAGGCCTCCTCACCCTCACCCTGTCCTAATCTCCTGATCGGTTCTTGGGCCCACAGGACGCTCCGTCTGCACACAAGCTGGTGAACCCCTGTTACCCCCAAGGCTACAGCGCGGCCTTCACCCTGGGGCAGATCTTCGGGAGCAGCTGCATGGAGCGGCAGCGGCCCGCCCGCCTCGACCCCCTGCGCCAAGTCCTGTTTATCGGCTCGGGCTCCCCATCGCACTGCGGGGACAGAGTGGGTGCCCTCTTCCACCCCCAGCTCTGCCCAGGCCCAGGGCCCTGTCCCTTCGATGACGCTGACCAGCCCGAGCCTCACGGCCCCTTTGTGGTAAGCACGGGACCCACCCAGTCACGCAATTAATTGCTCCTTAAGCGGGCCGGGGGCTGCCACTCATGCCTGGAATCCAGGCTGAAGAGCGCTTGTTTCCTTTTGCCAGTCCTGGGGCTTGAACTCAGGGCCTGGGCAGCGCCCCCAAACTGCTCTGCTCAAGGCTGGGCGCTCTACCACTTGAGCCACAGCACCCCTTCGGGCTTTTTCTGCGTATGTGGCACTGAGGAATCGAACCCGGGGCTTTGTGCATGCGAGGAAAGCGCTGTACTGCTGAGCCACGCTCCCAGCCCTGCTTCGCATCTTCCTCTGGTTGTTGGCAGGCGTTTGCTGGCTTTTATTACACGGCCAATGCCCTGAACCTCTCGGGCAGCTTCTCCCTGGACGCCTTTAACACCAGCACCTGGGATTTCTGCAGCCGTGCATGGACTGAGGTCAGCACCTTGGGGGGGGGGGGAACCTGGGCAGGGGGTCACCACACCAAGGCAGCTCAGAAATCACAGCGGGAGCTGAGTGGGCCGCCTACTGGGGACTCACAGCACGTCTTCCTGGCTACTCGGGAGGCTGAGATCCGGAGGATCGCAGTTCGAGGCCAGCGTAGGGCAGGAAAGGCCACAACTCTCCCAAGAACCAGCAAAAAGCCCAAGTGGCGCTGTGGCTCAAGCGGTAGAGCACCAGCCTTGAGTGAAAATGAGGATGTGAGATCCTGACTTCAAACCCAGGGATGAGCAGAGACGAGACACAGAGACACGCACACGCAGAGCCGCTGTGGCTGAGTGGGTGAGTCCCTCCCTTTCCAGCTGCCCGCCCTGCTCCCCAAGTTCCAAGAGGAGTACGCGCGCTCCTACTGCTTCTCCGCCCACTACATCTACCACCTGCTCGTCCACGGCTTCAAGTTCACCGCCAGCACTTGGCCCCAAATCCACTTTGAGAAGCAGGTGAGTCACACACACACACACCCACTTCCTCGTGTGTAAGCAGCACGGGGGTCTGGGCCTGTGCAGAGCTGTGGTCTTCCCCCGCAGGTGGGGAACAGCAGTCTGGGCTGGGCGCTGGGCTACATGCTCAACCTCACCAACCAGATCCCCGCCGAGCACGCCCGTGCCCCGCGCCTGCCCGTCCCCGCGCCCATCTTCGTGGGTGTCCTGGCCACGTTCGCCACGGCCGCCGTGCTGGCCCTAGCCGTTCTCCTCTACCTCTGTGCGGGGCCCCGGATCACGCACGCCCCGGAGCAGGCTTTGGACACTGAGTAAAAGGTAGGAGCTCGTGCAGCCCCAGGGGGCTGGAGGGTTCAACTGGTTGTTTTAGAATGACAGCCGGGCTCCGCTGCACACGCCTGTAATCCCAGCTGGTCACTGGAGGAAGCCCGAGAGCTAGGCAAGGATGGTGGTTTCCAAAGGCTGGGCCCTGAGCCAGAGAAGTCTTTCCAGACTCTTCCATTTTGATTTTTAAATCTCCAATGAAACACCGGAGGGAAAATAAGAGGATGTGTAGCGTGGCTCAAGGGGTAGAGCGCCAGCCTTGAGCACCAAGATGAATAAATTAGAACTTAAGAAAAGCTCGAGGCAGAATGCCCAGCCCTGAGTTCACATTGTTGAAGATACAACAGGAAAAGCCAACCTTCTCTGGCTGAGCTGGCTGTGTGCGGATCCACGTGTGCAAACAGAGCTCAGGGTGGTTCATGTGCGAGGAAATAGCTCTATCTTCTATCTTACATGTGATATATACTATGTATTTTATGCCAAAATGGGACAGTGCCCAGGTCCTGAGTTCAAGTCCTAGAAAACACACACACACACTTAGTAGAAGAGTCACGTGGATGAGAAATTCTCGGGCAAGCTCCCTCAGGGTCTGGGATCTCAGCTTCCTGAGCAGCTGGGACTACAGGCGTGAGCTGTGGTGGTGGGCCGGGCTCAGGAATTTCCTTGCTGTGAACACTGAGGCTCCTTTTTATTCCTCCAGGAAACCCCGGGGCTCAAAGGTTCAGACATGACGTCATCAGGAGCAGCTCCCTCAGTAAATTTGTGCAATAAATGGATCGAGTAACTTAAACGGGGCAGCGAGCGCAGCGGCTTTGGGAGGGAGGGAGGCCAGCACGGGCAGCGCAGGCTGCTCAGCTGCAGGATGGACTCAAAAACAGCCGAGGTCAGCAGGGAGTGACCTCTGACCCCCTCATGGCTGTCCACCCTGGGAGCCCAGGCCCTGCCTGGCCATGACCACATAACCCAGAGCAAACACAGCTCCTAGGCGGGGCTGGGACGCGCAAGCGCACCATCTCAGTGGAGGTAGGGAAAACACCACACTCGCGAGGCCGGAGCTCTATTGCTGCGCTACGCCACCAGGCCCACTTTGCAGACCTGACAGGCACCAGGGCTGGACTTTAAGATTATTTTTGTGCTGGTGCTGGGGTTTGAACTCTGGGCCCGGGCACTGTCCCTGAGCTGCTTTTGCTCCAGGCTGGCGCTCTACCACCTGAGACAGGGCACTCGTCCAGTGTCTGCACGGTTCACCAGCCTGGGCTGGTGCTGAACTGTGATCCTCCAGATCTCAGCCTCCTGAGTGGCTGGGATGACAGGCGTGAGCTACTGGCGCCTTCTAGAGCACCCAGACACAAAAGGACTATGCCTAAGGAACAAGCACTGGAAGGTGTAGGGCTGCAAGCTGAGTGCTAGGATCTGAGTACACACGTTCAGGTGGACGCAATCTGCCAACATAAAGCAAACCTTTATTCCTCGCGAGATCCGCGCTAGGCTTTCTTGCCGGCCGCTTTGGGGGTGGCTGGCTTGGCGGCGGGGGGCTTTGCGCCTTTCTGTGCCTTGGGAGGCTGCGCGGCCTTGGCTCCCGCGGCTTTTGGGGCGGCGGCCTTCTGGGCGGGGGGCTTCTTGGCGGTGGCGTCGCCCTTCTTGGCGGGGGCTGAGCCTTTGCCTTTGCCCTTTGCGGCGGCGGCTGCGGCGGCGGCGGCAGCGATGGCGGCCTTGGCCACTGGGGCTTTCTTGGGAGACGCTTTCAAGAGAGCGGCTCGCTGCAGTTTCTTCACTTCGTTCTTGATGAGGCGATTCCTCTGCAAAGAAAAACGGGCCAAATAAGCATGGAGCTCCAGCCTTTTAGCTACGTGGGAGGCTGAGAGGCAGAGGATCCTGATTGGAGGCCAGGCCCGGACAGTCAAGTCCATGAGACCCTGATCTTCCACGAACCACGCTCAAGCAGCATGCTTGATGGAGCTGAAGAGCTAAGAGACAAGGGCACAGGCCCAGAGTTCAAATCTCATGACAGACAAGACAGAAAAAAAGGGGTTGGGGTGCTCATGAACCCACCCACAGCCTGCTCCCTCCAATTCTCTTCTAAGTTTCAGCGTTGCCTGCCCAAGTTGGCCTCAGATCTCCATCCTCAGACCTCAGCCTCCTGAGTAGCTGGGGCGGTAGGCATGAGCCACGGTGCCCGGCTCTGGTCTGTTCAAGCATTCTCAAGGTGCTGTAGAATAGAGAACTTACCATCTTCTTGGCCTTCATGACTTTGTAGCGATCAAAGTCCGTCATCTTGGCTTTCTGTGGAGAGAACGAACACATTTCACACGATTGCTTTTCCCCTGGTCTCCAGGCCTCAGAAAGCCTATTGTAAACGTGGACCAAACCCACGCGTGTGTGGCCGGCGGGGCCTCACCCTTTGCCTGGCGTCAATCTTCTTGGCCCACCGGGTGGCCGCCCACTTCGTATTGATGTCCGCCTTCTCCCACGCTTTGCGCACGTACTTCTGCCGGGCGCTGCAACACAGTGAAGACCACCAGTGAGTCCCCGTGGACGGCTGGGAAGGTGGCTCCGTGGTAGAGTGCTCGTCTAGCATGCATGAAGCCCTGGGCTCCATTCCTCAGCACCACACACAGAGAAAAAGCTGGATGTGGTGCTGTGGCTTTAGTGGTAGAGCGCTAGCCTTAAGCCAAAGAAGTCAGGGACAGCGCCCAGGCCCCGAGTTCGAGCCCCAGGACCTGGCAAAACCAATACATGCTCTCTGGTTTTTATTTCCTACACGCAGACCGGGATCACAAACCTCCCAAGCTCAGGACCACATGGATGACGCGGATTACGAATGATAGGAAGTAGTCAGCAATTCACGATCGTGAAAACACAGGAAGGTTACAAAACCCCCCGAGTCAGGGGCTGGGAAGGTGGCTCAGTGGTAGAGCGCTCGCCTTGAGCTGCAGCTCAAGAGTTCAAGCCCCACGGCCGACCAAAACACCAAAACTAACGATTGCAGCGGGGGGATGCGTCGCACACACCTGTAATCCCAGCCGGGGGGGGGGGGGGGTAGGGCTGAGGTTCTGAGACTCCCACAGCCGAGTGTGTGATCTCTGAGCAGCCCGAGGCCCAGGCCCCTACCTGTGCGGGAACTTGAGGATGAAGTCGGTGAGCTGCATGCACTTGAACGGCATGGCCTGCCTGCGCACGCGCGTGCACGGGCCGTCCACCAGCGCCTGCAACACACGGGCGCGCGCGCCACACACTGAGTTCCAGCCCCACCCCGGGGGAAGGAGGGGGGGGTGACTGTGACCCCCCCCCCCCCGAACCCCGGCTGGGGTCAGGCCCGGGCTGCTCACCCGGTTCTGGTCGATGACGTCCACGATGGCCACCAGCTTGCCCGCGTGCGGCCCGAAGGCGATGTAGGCCACCCGGCCGATCTCCACGTAACGCCGGAACACCTGCGGGGGGGGAGACGCCGCCGTGAGCGCGCCCCGCAGCCAGGCCGGGCCACCCCGTCCCCACGCCCCGGCCGGGCCACGCGGACCCCGGCGCCGGGCGGGCCGCCGCGCGCGAGCCCCGGGCCCGATCCGCCTTCCCTCCCACCGAACCCCCCGATCCCGGCGCGCGGGGCGCTCCCCGGGGCGCGGCCGCCCGGCCCGGGCCGCCCAGGGAGCGGCGGGGGACGCGGCCAGGCCGCCGGGAGCGGAGCGCGCGGCACGCGACACCCACCATGTCGGCGGTGCAGGGCGAGAAGGGAAGGAGGCCGCGGCCGGCACGGCGCATGTGCGGGAGCGCGCCCCGCCCCCTCCGCGCCCGCGTGACGCCCGCGCGGCCTCCGATTGGCCGCGGCGCGCGTCCGTCAGGCTTTTAGCCTTTTTTGTTGGTGCGCATGCGCAGAGCCAGTGACGTCACCCCGCCCCCTCCGCGCCCGCGTGACGCCGGCGCGTCCTGCGATTGGCCGCGGCGTGCGTCCGTGAGTCGTTGAGGGTCCCTTCTGGTTGGTGCGCATGCTCAGATTGACAGTGACGTCACTCCTCCTCCCCCCGCTCGCCCCGCCCCGCTTCCGCACGCTCTGGCCTGGCCGTCCCCGGCGTGTTGGGTTCATCGGTTCGAATCCACGCCGAGGAAGAACTACAAAGCCGGCCGGGGCCTCCTTGCCTGCGAGGCTGGCACTCTCCCCCTGAGCCGCCGTCCTCCCCAGCCCTTCCCTTCCAGATCCTTCTACGGGACTGATTGCAGATGAGAGTCGCACACACTGTCCTCTCTGCCCGGGCTGGCTTCGAACCCTGATCCTCGGGTCTCAGCCTCCCGAGACATCTGGGATGACAGCCGTGAGCCTCTGAGAAGCTGTCCCTGAGACACGCGGGGATCCCCGGACGGCCACTCCCGCTTTCAAGCCTTCAGTCCCCAAACCCACTCAGCTCAGTCCGAGCCGGCTGAGGGGCCCGGGACCCGCCTTCCGGAAGTCCAGCGCCCAGAGAAAGGGCAACGTGAGGCGCGCGCCAGGACTAAAGATGGCCGCCCGCCCGCTCATAGGCTTCCATCCGTCGAACGCCCGCCCCTTCCGGCGACCCCAGCACGTTCTCCCAATCGTCGGTAGGAAGGGCAGCGAGGAGGCTCTGCCCTCAACAAAGATGGCTGCCGGGGTTTCAATGCCCTGCTCGCTCGGCCTTTCCGGAGTCGCCGGGTCCCCGGCGGGCCGTAAGCAGCTTATTATGAGCTAAGCTCATCCTAGAGCTAAAGAAAAGCTCCCGCGCTCAACCCCCACGACAGCCGCAAAGAACAAACCCAGGGAACGGCAGCAACTAAAACGCGTGCGGCTCCACAGGAGCAGGGCCCGGGTTTCATTCAAACTTGCCGCCAAGGCTCCGCCCCTTACGCAGGGCTACGCACGGCGACGTCCCCAGCAAGGCCCCGCCCCTTCCACCCGCGGCGGGCAGGGCGGAGATTGGGACTCGCCGAAGCCCCGCCCCTTCTGCCCGAGGCAGGGCAGGGATTGGGACTCGCGGAAGCCCCGCCCCTTCTGCCCGAGGCAGGGCAGGGATTGGGACTCGCCGAAGCCCCGCCCCTTCTGCCCGAGGCAGGGCAGGGATTGGGACTCGCGGAAGCCCCGCCCCTTCTGCCCGAGGCAGGGCAGGGATTGGGACTCGCCGAAGCCCCGCCCCTTCTGCCCGAGGCAGGGCAGGGATTGGGACTCGCGGAAGCCCCGCCCCTTCTGCCCGAGGCAGGGCAGGGATTGAGCTTCTCCGTCCGCTACACAGCGAGTTTTGGATTCCCGAAGGCCCCGCCCCTTCCTGCCTGGGCTGCTCCAATAGAAAGCGGCGCTGAGCCCTCCAGGCCCGGCCCCCTGGGACCAACGAGATGCGAGGGGCCTCCGCGCGCCTAGAGCGTCCCGAGCGTGCACTTCCGGCCAGCAGGCGGCGCCGTCGTCCGCGGGACGTCTTCGGGACGCCTAGAACATTCAGGGAGAGCCTGGGGTTCGGCTCCCGCCCGGGCTGCTGCTGACACAGTGATGCGTGCGCGTGCCGGCAGGGGGCGGCCGCGGGCTGCGGGGGGCGGGGCCTGCAGGCGGGGCGGGGCCTGCCGGCAGGGGGCGGGGCGGGGGCGGGGCCTGCCGGCAGGGGCGGCCGCGGGCCGGGTGGAGGGCGGGGCCTGCCGGCAGGGGGCGGGGGCGGGGCCTGCCGGCAGGGGGCGGGGGCGGGGCCTGCCGGCAGGGGGCGGGGGCGGGGCCTGCCGGCAGGGGGCGGCCCCGGGCTGCGGGGGGCGGGGCCTGCCGGCAGGGGCGGGGCGGGGCCTGCCGGCAGGGGGCGGGCGGGGCCTGCTGGCAGGGGGCGGGGCCTGCCGGCAGGGGCAGCCGGGGCGGGGCCTGCAGGTGGGGGCGGGGCCAGGGAGCGGGGGCGGGGCCTGCCTGCAGGGGCGGCCGCGGGCCGGGTGGAGGGCGGGGCCTGCCGGCAGGGGGCGGGGGCGGGGCCTGCCGGCAGGGGGCGGCCCCGGGCTGCGGGGGGCGGGGCCTGCAGGCGGGGAGGGCGGGGGCGGGGCCTGCCGGCAGGGGGCGGGGCGGGCGGGGCGGGGCCTGCAGGTGGGGCGGGGCCAGGCGGCGGGGCGGGGCCTGCCTGCAGGGGCGGCCGCGGGCAGGGCCCGGCGGGGAGCGGGGTGCTCGCAGGCCCCAGGCCGACCCCCCCTCCCTCTGCGGGGTCCCCCCCTCCCCTCCCGCACCCCGGGGCTCCTCTCCCCAGCCTCCCCTCCTCCTCCTCTGCTCCTGACCTTTCATCTCGGCGGGGAGTCCTGACTAAAAAGACCAGGCTGCAAAAACCCGGTGTGTTTCTCATTAAATCCCTGCGGCAGGACGCAGTCACGTGACACCAAGCTTTCCCCCCCCCTCCTCCTCCCCCTCCCCCTCCCCCTCCCCGTTCTCCCCCTCCCCCTCCTCCTCCCCCTCCCCCTACTCCTCCCCTCCCCACCCCCTCCCCCTCCCCTCCCCCCTCTCCCTCCCCTCCCCCCTTCCCCCCTCCTCCTCCCCCTCCCCCTCCCCCTCACCCTCCTCCCCCTCCCCCTCCTCCTCCCCTCCCCACCCCCTCCCCCTCCCCCCTCCCCTCCCCCTTCCCCTCCCCTCCCCCTTCCCCCCCTCCTCCTCCTCCCCCTCCTCCTCCCCCTCCCCCTCCCCCTTCCCCTCCCTCTCTCCCTCCTCCTCCTCCCTTCTCCCAAGTCCTTGCTTTACCCAGTGAGTGTGTCTAACATGCACTAATTAAGGTTTTATTCAATTTGAGACAACTGAGAACAAATTATAGTGAACTTATGTGTGTCTGTGTCTGTGTCAGTGTCAGTCCTGGGGCTTGAACTCAGGGCCTGGGCGCCGTCCCTGAGCTTCATTTGCTCAAGGCTGGCGCTCTGCCACTTTGCGTCACACACATGGCGCCACTGTTGGTTTTCTGGTGGTTTCACTGTAGATGAGAGTCTCACGGACTTCCCTGCTAAGGCTGGCTCTGAACCGCGATCCTCGGGATCTCAGCCTCCTGAGTCGCTGGGATGCCAGGCGGGAGCCAAGGCCCCTGACTTTGCCCCTGAGCCTTCTGCTCAAGGCTATTCTGCTGGACCACTGGAGCCACAGCTGGGCTTCTGACATGTGTGTCTGCTACTCTGTGCCATATATATGGCGCCACTTCTGGTTTTCTGGTGGCTCCTTGGAGATCAGAGTCTCACAGACTTTTCTGCTCGGGCTGGCTTTGAACTTCACATCCTGAAGATCTCAGCCTCGTGAGTCGCTGGGATGCCAGGCATTGAGCCACCGGCGCCCTGATGGTTTGGTTTATTATTATTATTGCTGTTGTTGTTTGCTTTGTGTGTGTGCACAGGGTATTTTCTCAGTTGGAGAATGTCTCTCTGCGCTGGTGGATCTGACTGCTGGCGAATGCATTCCTTTGTCTTGTGCAAATATTAATAGTATTAATAATAATACCCCCCCTCCCGCCCTTGCCTGAGCTGTGTGTGCTGAGCACACCACAGGCCCGGGAGGCATGGATCGCAGTGGGAGAGCGGCCCCGGCCCCTGGCATGGCTTTAGCCCAGGGTTGGAGTTGATCAGATTATTTTCCTCAGGCATCTTTCAAAATGGTTCTTTTTCAGCTCTGCGGCTGAGCCGGGAGGAAGCGAGCGAGTCACATTTGCTCCAGTCTGTCTTTTGATTGATTTGTTTATTCATTTATTTCCCACCTTCTGGCTACTCACACCTTTCCTGTTTTCGATTTACAAACACAAAAAATGCCCTGGGTGAAAAAGGAAAAGAAATACCTGGCCACCAGTGTCTCTGCGCAGGAGGCTGAGATCTAGAGGATCACGGTTCAAGGCCAGCGCAGGCAGGAAAATCTGTGAGACTCTCATCTCCAATAAACAATCCTCCCCTCCCAAGAAAGGCCAGAAGTGGTGCCATGGCTCAAGTGGTAGAGCACCAACCTTGAGCAAAAGAAGCTCAGGGACATGCCCAGGCCCCGAGTTCGAGCCCCAGGACCGTCAGCACACACATGCTTTCCCTCTTTATCTTGTATTTAATGTTTTTCCAGTGCTGAGATTTAAACTCAAGAGGCCTGGGCATTGTCCTTTACCATTTCCACTCAAGACGAGTGCTCTACTGCTTGAGTTACGCCTCCACCTCCAGCTTTTTGGTGACTCATTGGAGATGCCAGTCTCAGGGATTTTTTTGTTTTTTCTTTTTGATTCCTCAGGCTGGCTTTGAACTATGATCTCCACCTCCTGAGTAGCTAGGATCACAAGTGTATCGATTTAAGTAGCTAGGTCCACAGGTAAACCAATTTAAGAGACATACTTAAAGGTGAGAGGAACGGACTGTGTATGGGCGAGGTCTGAAGTTAGACTGGGCGGAGAACTCAATAGAGACTCTTCAGTTAGCCAGCAAAAGGCTTGACTGGAAGCATGGTTCAAGTGGCAGAGCACCAGCCATCGTCAAACAAGCTGAATATGTCTGCGGCCCTGCGTTCAATCCTGCAAGGAGTATAGCTTCATGAATTTCTGTGTCCTTTTTTTCCCTTTGCCCAGTCCTGGGGCTCGAACTTGGGGCCTGGCTGCTGTCCCTGAGCTTCTTTTGCTCAAGGCATTCTCCCATTTGAGCCACAGCGCCGCTTCCTGCTTTGGCTGTGTGTGTGGCATCCTGAGGACTCGAACCCAGGGCTCCATGCACGCTAGGTGAGCGCTCTGCCCCTGAGCCACCTTCCCAGCCCCGGCCCTTAGCATTAGTTTCAGCTCAAGCCGGGCGCTCCACCACTTGAACCACAGCTCCTTCTGCTTTTCTGCTCAGACTTTTCCTGCCCCAGCGGGGGGGGGGGGGGGCTGGCTTGGAACTGCGATCCTCTCGATCTCAGTCTCCTGAGTGTGGAGGATGGTGACAGACATTGCTGGAGTCACGGCCCCCTTGTGTGTCTGCTTCGAGATTGCTCTGAGCACCGCAGGGAAGGGGTTAAAGGCAGCCCGTCCCCATCCCCACCACCAGTTAATCTGCCTGGCTCAGCCCCGGGCCCAGGCCGCCATTTGCATTTGCCTTCCTTTGTGTGGGTTTTTCCTCCTCCTTTTTTCTTCTCCTCTTGGGGGGGCCCAACCCCGAATTAGCATAGTGAGTGCAGGCTTGCGGGCTGCGCCCCGCTGAGCGCCAGCGGCCTGGGTGAATTCTTTAACCCCCCTCCTCCCTCCTCCCCCAGCGGGGGTCCCCCCCCCAGCCATCCCAGCCACCCGTTCCCACACCTCCCACCCCCACCCCCAGCAATTTTGAACCCATCTCTTCCCCCTTTTTGGGGGGAGGGGTGGATTGGTCCGTGGTGGGACTTGAACTCGTGGCCTGGGCTCTGTCTCTGAGCTTCATTGGCTCAAGGCTAAGCACCCTCCCGCTTTGGCCGGGTAGCGGCCTCCAACCGCGATCCTCCAGACCTCAGCCTCCCAGGTAGCAAGGATGACAGGCCTTGAGCCACCACCGCACCTGCCCAGAGTTCTCCTCTCTTCTTGTTTAATTGTCTGTCCTGCAGACACAGGAGCTCACGGGGCTTTCCAGGAGACTTCCTTCTGCGTCAGGGCTGAGTCACAGCCCTGGTAGTGTCATTTACCTGTCAATGCACAGGCTAACATGCCCGCGCTCTCTCCTCCCCCTTTCTCCCCCCCCCCATGTCTGGAATTTGACCCTGACTTCCTGATTTTTTTTTTTTTTTAAATGACTGGGTTTTCTCACAATGGAGACTCAGTCCCCAGCACCCTGGAGACTCAGCACCAGCACCACAGCCCCAGGGATTTTCTTCTGGTGGGGTGTTTGGCTTCCTGAGAGTCAAGGAAACCTGAGCTCAGACCCCAGCCCCACCCAACCACGCGTGTACCCCCCCAGCTTTAACCTTTCACCCCATAACCAACACACATACACACACACACACACATCTCTCTTTCTCTTTTTATTTTTGCCAGCCCTGGGTCTTGAACTCAGGGCCTGGGCACTGTCCCTCAGCTCTTCAGCTCAAGGCTAGCGCTCTACCACTTGAGCCACAGCGCCACTTCTGGTTTTCTGGTGGCTCACATGAGATAAGAGTCTTACGGGGACTTTTCCTGTCCCGGCTGGCTTTGAACCACGATCCTCCAGATCTCAGCCTCCCCAGTAGCTGGGATGACAGGCGTGAACCGCCAGCCCCGGCCTTCCTCCTCCTCTCCCTTCTTCCTCCCTTCCCTCTCCGTCTTGCTGTCTCTGTCTCTCTCTGTCTCTCTGTCACGCCTTCATTTCCACAGTGTCAAATGGTCGCCTCCACCATTTCCCCTCCGCCATGATCGATCGTTCTGAACCCACGAACATCGCTGCAGCAACACTAAATAGACACTCATTGAAATAAACACATAGGCCCAGCCGAGCGCCTGAGCCTCCCACCCGGCCTCCGAGCTTTCTGCAGAGACTGTGATCTAGAAGATCGCGGCGTGGAGCCAGGCCAACCTCAGCCAGTCATCTCTAATGAGCCAGCAAAAAGCAAAAAGCTGGAAGCAGAGGTGTGGCTGAAGTGGGTTAGGGCCACCCCCAGCCTGGAGTGAAGAGGCTCGGGGATGGTGTCCAGGCCCTGAGTTCGAGTCCTGGGGCTGGCACGCATGCGCACAGTCCACCACACGGAACAGTGTCCTTGAACCTAGACATGGCAAGGTCCCAAATGTCTCGCTGTGTGCTGGCTCTCTCTCTCTGGCTTTGGAGACTCTATTAAGATGTAATTAAGATCTTCTTCCCCAGTGCTTCTTTTATCTGGGGTTCCCTTTGGCCTTCTCTTCCTTCCCACTGCGGGCCGTGCGTCTTTGGTATGTCGATCCTCCGGATCTCAGCCTCCTGAGTCCCTGGCCCGACCACTGTGGCCCAGCTGATACAGAAGGCAGAAGTCTCTGAGCTCCACAGCATCCCCTAGGCCGTGCAGGGCCAGTTGGACAAAGATGAAGCTTATATTTTGTCTATTTATTTATGTATCCGGTCCTGGGCCTTGAACTCAGGGCCTGGACGCTGTCCCTGAGCCTTTTTGTGCTCAAGGATGGCGCTCTACCGCTTGAGCCACTTCCCCAGCCCTACAGACTTTTTCTGAGTGGCTCCGAGGACATCGAGAGTCTCACAGGGACTTTTCTACCCCAGGCCGGCCTCAAACCACGATCCTCTAGATCTCAGCCTCCTGAGCAGCTGGGATGATGGGCCTGAGCCACCGGCGCCCGGCGTGAAGCTTTCTCTCCTCAGCTGGGCTTCTCCTGACTTGGGTATTATTATTTTTACTATTTTATTCATTGCACTTGCTTTCATGGTTACTGTTTTACTTGCTTTTATTGCTATTACTGCTAATACGGCGGTGATTATTTCATCAACTCTAAAATATGGCCAGATCCTCGATTCTCCTCGCAGCGCCCCCCCTTCCCTCCCCTCCAGAGGGGGGGCTGCGCCCCCAGCCCCACCCCACCCCCTTCCCTTTCTTCCTCCCTCTTC
>NW_027202549.1:197500-205000 GCF_024711535.1 Dipodomys merriami
GGTCTGGCTTCAGGAAAGTTCTGCTGCTGAGCACGCATGCCCTTTGGTGGTGCTTCATTGCTTCCCTGTCTTCCCCTCCATTACCCCCCCCCACTCCCCCCTCACACACCTTCATGTGGTTTGCTTTATTTATTCTTTTCAATTTGCCTTTATAAGCTTTGTAATCACTGCCTTCGGGGCTGCAGGCTGCACTATCTCTGAGCTTTGTCCTCCACGGCTGTGTATTCTATCCAATCACTCGAGCCACAGCTCCACTTCCAGAGTTTTTCAGTAGTTTCAGTTGGAGATCAGAGTCTCATAGGGACTTTCCTACTCTGGGCTGGTTTTGAACCGCGATCCTCTGGATGGATCTCAGCCTCCCTGAGTAGCTGGGATGACAGGCGTGAGCTGCCGGCGCCGGGCTCCTAAGAATCAAGCCCAGATTCACTTTTTGTTGTTGCTCAGGTGGAATCATTAGGTGGGCGAGGACTGTGGCCAGGAGGCTGAGATCTGGAGGATCTCAGTCCGAGGCCAGGCTGGGGCAGAAAAAGTCCACGAGACTCTGATCTCCAAGGAACCACCAGACAACCAGAAGTGGTGCCCTATATATTGCTCAAAGTGGTAGAGCACCAGCCTTGAGAAAAAGAGCTCAGGGACAGCGCCCAGGCCCCGAGTTCAAGACCCATGACCGACCGACCAGAAAAAAATAAAAATAAAAAATGGATCTTGAACAGCCCCATGGTAAGTGTGCTAGGAAAACGACAGGGCCGTGGGTAAGGGCCTGATCCTGGAAAACTCTCAGAGTTGTTAGGGTTCAGATGGGGGGGGCTCAGATCATAGCCTCTGGACATGGATTCTTATTAGCAAAGTTTGGGGCGGTGGCTGGGGTGAAATCTAAGGCCAAGAGGAGAACAATGAAAGATGGCAGAGCGCAGACAGAATGCCCAGCAGATAGATATTCAGGGGGAATTTCTAAGGGTGAGCTGTAATTCCTGCACCTGTCAGAGTAGATGCAAGTGCATTGATTCAGTAAGGGGGGGGGGGACGAGAGGTTTGTGAGGGAATTTACAATGATGTTGCCCGTCTCTGAAATATTTTAAAAAAGAGTTTCTTCCTTCCTGACAGCGTATTGAAGGTTATCATTTTAGCATGTGTGATTTGAATATATTTAAATGTTAATTTTTTGGAGGGGTTAGTGATTAAATTCACTTGGAACATGGATTTCTTTTTAAATTAAAATAAAAGGGGGAGGGCTGGGAAGGTGGTTCAGTGGTAGAGTGCTTGCCTTACATGCATGAGGCCCTGGGTTCGATTCCCCAGAATTCCTGCAGAAAAAGCCAGAAGTGGCACTGTGGCTCAAGTGGTAGAGCGCTAGCCTTGAGCCAAAGAAGCTCAGGGACAGTGCCCAGGCCCAGAGTTCAAGCCCAGGACCGGCACCAAAAAGAAAAGTTAAACCAGAAATCAGTATTAGCAGTGCTTTCAAAATCAGGCAATTTCTTTCGAGTTGGTCTGGGCGATTCTCCCAAGGAGTAATGAGACAAACCAACACGGAACATGTCCCAACGCGTGGATGCTAATTAATGTTCATTGAAGGGTAAGGGGAATCTCGCATTCCAGCGGCTGATGGAGATTGGGTGGAGAATACTCCAGAAGAGATAACTTAAGGGGAAAAGAAAACCAAACAGGGCATCATTAATCACCATTTAAAGTACTGAGGTCTCTGTACATCCAGTAGAATTTCAGTGAAGAGGTAGAAATGGCTTTTTCTGGTCTTTAGGCTTCGGTTCTGATACTCAAGCAACCAGCTATGTAGGTAAGGGATTGGGTTCAACTCCTGGGGTGTGTGTGTGTGTGTGTGTGTGTGTGTGTGTGTGTGTGTGCGTGTCTGTCTGTCTGTCTGTGTGTGTCCTGAGGCTTGAACTCAGGGCCTGGGCGCTGTCCCTGAGCTCTTTCACTCAAGGCTGGCGCTTTACCACTTTGAACTATATATATATATATATATGGTGCCATTTCTGGTTTTCTGGTGGTTCATTGGAGATCAGAGTCTCAAGGACTTTCCTGCCCAAGGCTGGCCTTGAACCTCAAGTTCAAGTGCGTGTCTACCTTCTCAACCAATCAGCAGCCTCCAAGGTGCAGGAACTAATCACAAGGCTCCTCACAAGTGCATGTCTACCCTCTCAACCAATCAGCAGCCTCCAAGGTGCAGGAACCAATCACAAGGCTCCTCACAAGTGCGTGTCTACCTTCTCAACCAATCAGCAGCCTCCAAGGTGCAGGAACCAATCACAAGGCTCCCCACCTGTGCACGGCAGCCTTCTAGACCAATAGGGAACAAGGAGCACGCCCTTGGGGGCGGAGCCACGGTACTGTATATAGCCGGCCCTGGCTGGGTGCTGGGACTCCCGCCTTGCACGGGCGGGCAGGCGGGCGGGGAGTCTGCGTCCTCCATTCGCCCGCTGTTCCTTCTCTCTCTACTTTTGTTGGGTTTTTAATTATTTTTACTCTTATTTATTCGTTTTTGTCAGTCCTGGGGCCTGAACTCTGGGCCTGGGCGCTGTCCCTCAGCTCTTCAGCTCAAGGCTAGCGCTCTACCACTTGAGCCACAGCGCCACTTCCAGCATTTTCTGCTTATGTGGTGCTGAGGAATCGAACCCAGGGCCTCATGCATGCAAGGGAAGCGCTCTACCACTGAGCCACGTTCTTCATCTAAACGCTTCGCGGCCTTTGCATTCTGCCATCCAGAGAAAACAAACCCCCAAGTCTGGATGGGGCGGGGGGGGGGGGGTCCGGGCCCTGGGGGAGGGTGTCTGTCTGTCCTGCGGGGGGTGGGGGGTGTCCCCCCCATTAGTGCTGAGGGTCGGGGGCACCCTAGGTCGGCCCGGCCCTGGCGGGGGCCCGCGCCCGTCCATCCCTGCGGCTCAGGGAGGCTGAGATCCGGGGGATCGCGGTCGGAAGAAGTGGGGACGGGGCTGGGGCGGGCCAGTGCCCCCCTTGAATTAACTCGGGGGCCTGAGTCCAAACCCCACGAGGACAGGCGCACGACAGCGCTATTGTATCATTGTCAGCACGCATGGCAGATCGTCGTTGGAGGGCGCGACCTGGCCTTCGCCGCACTTTCCTGTTCAAAGCGCCCCGCAACCATGCAAGGCCTCCTCTAGCCCTGGGCCGCGCGCGCATGCGCACTGCCGCCGCCAGCCGCCGCCGCCGCCGCCGCCGCCGCCCGCCCCCCCTCGCCGGCACTGCGCCTGCGCGCTGCCGCCGGGCGCCTCCCACGCCGCCCTGCGCCTGCGCGCTGCCGCCGGGCGCCTCCCACGCCGCCCTGCGCCTGCGCACTGCCCAAGGCGGGGGCCCAAGGGCTGGAAGAGGATGGAGGAATGGAGTGTGGTGGAATGCGGGGAGGGGGGAGAGGGGGGAGGGGGGAGGGGGGAGGGGGGGAGGGAACCCTGCTGAAACTTTGATTCCCATCCATAAATATATAAAGAGCAATCACAAGGATTCCTATATTTATCTGTAAATTAGATAAATAGATAGACAGACAGACAGACAGATAGATAGATAGATAGATAGATAGATAGATAGATAGATAAACAGATAGATAGACAGACAGACAGACAGATAGATAGATAGATAGACAGATAGATAGATAGACAGACAGACAGACAGACAGATAGATAGATAGACAGATAGATAGACAGACAGACAGACAGATAGATAGATAGACAGACAGATAGGTAGATATACAGATTCTGTATAACTCCCTAGGTCCTATCTGCATATGCGTTTTTTATCTTCTACGAAATGCATGGAAACAATCTCACGTAAGTTATTTCGTAACGTATAAATAATAGTTTATGCATTACATACTAGATTCAAAATTACATTGTCTATCACCTATGTATATTTCTATATTATAGGTAATACAGTAATGTGGACACAAATATGTATTATAATATAACATGTTATATATTTATATATCTGTGCATATAATATGTATTATATGTATCATAATATATGTATCATAATATAACATGTTATTTATATATCTATACATATAAACATAAAATATATTGATATAGTTATATATGCTATATATAATATATAGCATATATAACATGTGTGCATAATTATATACTTGAATACCATATATTTACACATAAATACATGATATACACATTTATATTTACATGTACTTATCTTTATAGCTTATCTTTACATAAATATGAATATACGTAAATATTACAATATGAATCTATTTGAACAAATATGTTTATCTACAAATTATAAGCATATTTAAGTAAATATATACATATATGACATATAATTCTATATATCATCTTTTTTTTTTTTTTTTGGGTCCAGTCGTGGGGCCTGAACTCTGGGCCTGGGCGCTGTCCCTCAGCTCTTCAGCTCAAGGCTAGCGCTCTACCACTTGAGCCACAGTGCCACTTCCGGCTTTTTTCTTTTTGCTTATGTGGTGCTGAGGAATCGAACCCAGGGCCTCAGGCATGCAAGGCAAGTGCTCTACCACTGAGCCACCTTCCCAGCCCCTGTATATCATCTATTTCTGTGTGAATAGATGATATATACATTTTTCTCGTGTGTATATAATAATGTAAGTGTATATTCATATGTATATTCTTGGTGCTCTTCTGGGGTCTGCCCTCAGCTCCACACCCCCCCCCCCCCGCAGTCCATGTCCTCAGAAGCATCTCAAGCTTCTCCTTGGCTACAGCACCGAAGCATAGAAAGTACCCATCATTCCATAGTGTCCTCTGCCAGGGACTGGTAGCTCACGCCTGTCATCCCAGCCACTTGGGAGGCTGAGATCTGAGGATCACCGTTTGAGGCCAGCCTATTTCTTGCCACCAGTCTTGGGTCTTGAACTCTGTCCCTGAGCCTCTTTGTGCTCAAAGGCTGGTGCTCTACCACTTGAGCCTC
Source organism: Dipodomys merriami (assembly GCF_024711535.1). Taxonomy (NCBI): domain Eukaryota; kingdom Metazoa; phylum Chordata; class Mammalia; order Rodentia; family Heteromyidae; genus Dipodomys; species Dipodomys merriami. The sequence goes on from NW_027202549.1 coordinate 202,418, forward strand.
GGCGCCACTCCTGGTTTTCTGGTGATTCATTAGAGGTCAGACTTCTGGCGTGGGGCTGGCCTCAAACCGCGATCCTCCAGATCTCAGCCTCCTCCAGAGTTAGCTGGGACCACAGGCGTGAGCCACAGACACTGGCCAGAGAATGCTTCCAGCACATTCTCTCTTCCTGGAGTCTCCAGGAGCCTGAATGACTTGATGCACAGACACCCTGACCGTGGCTGGCGATGTGGAGAGGAGAATTTGTAGGTTGCCCCCAGCCATGTTCTTGTGGACTTTCATGTGGTAGGCTTTGGAGGGGTGGGGTGGGGGAGCCCGGAAATCTCATGACCGCCTCTCCCCATCCTGCTGGATTAAAAATGTCAAAGAACGTGTATTTTTGGAAAAAGAACAAAGAAGGGGAAACAAACCCACTGCTTTTAAGTCCCGAACGAGACGTGCTTCAAAAGACCTGGGCTGTCAGAGCCGAGACCCAAGGCGGATCCTGTGGGAAACCCTGGCAGAGACAGAGAGAGATAGAGACAGAATCTGGGGGGGACCACCCACACATGATTACTTCCCTTAATGGATGGGGAGAATTTGGGGGAACCAATGTGGTTTGATTCTGGATTAAATGGATTAAATTGATTCTGTATTGATGGCCGGTGATCTTAGCTAACGCAGGAAGGCTGAGATCTGGAGGATCGTGGTTCGAAGCCAGCCTAGGGTCAGGAGAGGCCCCCGTTTGACTTTTTGTTTTGTTTTTGTTTTTGCCAGTGTACCCGCAAAAAGCAGGAAGTGGTGCTGTGGCTCAAGGGGTAGAGCGCTCGCCTTGAGCTGAAGAGCTGAGGGACAGCACCCAGGCCCTGAGTTCAAGACCCAAGACAGACCAAAAATATATTGAACTCGGCCTGGGCTCTGTCCCTAAACTGTTTTTGCCCAACGCTGGCGCTCTTACCACCTGAGCCACAACATCATTTGGGGCTTTTTCTGAGTGGTTCATTGGAGATCAGAGTCTCCCGGCCTTTCCCACCTTGGGCCTGGCCTCCAACCTCGATCCTCCGGATCTCAGCCTCCCCAGTAGCTGGGATGCCACCGGCTCCCCGAACCCCAAACACAAAAGATAAACCCTCCCCAAAACCACCTTTTGAAAAACAAATACGCATAACGGAAAAAATCAAGAGCACTTGGGTCAGGTAAGGGATAGACACACAGCACCTGGGTGTATTTGGAAGTGTGTGTGTGTGTGCTGTGTCCTAGCCCTGCCATTTCTGGAACCTTCCAGGCGTGCTGGGAGCCAGCAGCTGTCCACTTCCAAGCCGAGGCCCAGGGCATAATCAAGATGGATTTGGCGTTCTTCTGCCTGTCACCTTGTATCAGCCATGATAAAAGCCTCGGCACCGGCTCCCGGTCTCCCTTTGATCTGAGCAGGCCTGGGCCGTGTGCACAAGCAGTAACCTTCCCCTTTGCACACGGCCCAGCCCTGGCTGGGGAGATTTTTGAGTGTCTCTAGGCCCAACACAGCCCGGTCTGCAAAGACACCCACCAGCCAAAGGGCCAGTCAGCCCTGGGACTCGAACTCGGGGCCTCAGCACTGTCCCTGAGCATCTTGGTGCTCAGGGCCAGCGCTCTACCACTTGAGCCACAGCACCACTTGTTTTGGGTTTTTTGCTGGTTCACAGGAGAGAAAAGTCTCAAGGACTTTCCTGCCCCGGGCTGGCTTTGGACAGCGATCCTCCGGATCTCAGCCTCCGGAGTAGCTGGGATGGAAGGCGTGAGCCACTTGGGACTCTGATCTCCAACGAAACCACCAGAAAACCGGAAGTGGCGCCATCCATTTTTTCCGTGTGTTTCTCCTTTCTTTTCCCAAGGCCCAAGGCTGCTTTTAGAACAGTTCCTCCCGACCCGCGCTGCCCCTGGAGAAACATTTGAAGGCAATGGCCGGAAAACAACAAACAAACAAATAACAAACAAGAAAACCAGGCTGGAGTCTGCGTCTGTCCCCCCCACTGCTGTTGGGGTCTTGGGTGCGAATTCAGAGCTGGGAGAAGAGATGGGGGGTAGGGGGGTGGGGAGGTGGGAGGTAGGGCTGTCTGTCTCTGTGTGTGTCTGTCTGTCTTTGTCTCTCTGTCTCTGTGTGTGTGTCTGTCTGTCTCTGTCTCTCTGTCTCTGTGTGTGTGTCTGTCTGTCTCTGTCTCTCTGTCTGTGTGTGTGTGTCTGTCTCTCTGTCTCTGTGTATCTGTTTGTCTCTGTCTCTGTGTCTGTCTCTGTGTTGTGTGTGTGTGTCTGTCTCTTTCTGTCTTTGTGTGTCTGTCTGTCTCTGTCTCTGTGTGTATGTCTGTCTTTCTCTTTGTCTCTGTGTCTCTGTCTCACTGTCTCTGTGTATCTGTCTATCTTTCTGTGTGTCCGTCTGTCTGTCTGTCTCTGTGTGTGTATCTGTCTGTCTCTGTCTCTCTGTCTCTGTATGTGTCTGTCTCTCTGTCTCTGTGTGTCTGTCTGTTTCTGTCTCTGTGTGTATGTCTGTCTTTCTGTGTGTGTGTGTGTGTGTGTGTGTGTGTGTGTCTGTCTCTCTGTCTCTGTGTGTCTGTCTGTCTCTGTCTGTGTGTC
>NW_027202549.1:212500-265000 GCF_024711535.1 Dipodomys merriami
TGAGCAAAGGATCACACACACACACACACACACACACACACACACACGCACCTGCACACACCCATCCGTCCAAAGATGGCGCATGCAGAACTTGCCAAGAAATCAAATCCGGGGTGCACCGTGTGTGTGAAGGGGGAAAGGCGAGTCTGAGGGGAAAAGGTGGCCCTGTTTGGGGGTGGTGCCTGGGTGGTATCGGGGTGCTGGCTGGTGAGGGGAAAGGGATGATGGATTCATTTTCCCGTTGTTTTTTGCAAAGAGAATTGAGTTTTGTTTCTTACCATGCGGCTGTAAGATGTGGGGTGCGGTGGGCAAGGCATACAAAGAGTGGGGGGTTTTGTCTGTGCATGCATGCGTGCGTGCATGCGTGTGTGTGTGTGTGTGTGTGTGTTGGACTCATTGTTGGTGGACTCTGTGCGCAGATGTGCCCTGTCCAGGCTGCTTCATGCTTTTCATTCGCACAGCGGGGGGTGCAGGCTTTGGGGGCCCAGCTCCCCTGGACGTTGAATGATGAGATTATGATGGCCCCCACCGCCCGCCGCCTCCTTGGCCTGCTTTCTTGGGGTGGTGGAGGTCTGAGGGGAGACTCTATTCTATCCCCAGATCTCTCTCTTTCTCTCTATCTCGTGCTAATCACCCCCAGCAGCAGATGGAGCACCCCCCGTGCACATGGCGAATGCTGCGATGTCACAGCACCAGAAATGCACATCCTAGAGATACTAGAGAAGAAAGGGGCAATTGACACCCCAGGGGACCCATGGGGGGCTTGGCCTGTCTCTCCACCCCCCCCCAAAAAAAAAGAGAAAAGAAGATGTGTGAGTGTGCAAGCGAGAGACAAAGATCCAAGCCCGCCACCCCCCAACGCGGACACACGTGGATGTGTATTCTTATTTGGGGGGAGATTTGGAGATGATCGTTGATTCATTTGCATCTTCTGGGGTTCACAGGGGTGCAGCTATGGCCTGCTGGGGGCGCTACTTTAGTCCCTTTATTCTCTTTCTTCTTTCTTTTTTTTTTTTTCCCCTCCTTACCCACGGCCTGCTTTGCTGACAGATCAAATCAAAAGGGAAAAATGATCGATTTCATGGCCTTTCTGCAAGAGAGAGAGAGAGAGAGGCTTTTAAAAATTGCCATTGTTTAAAGAAATGGGGTTCCCAGGCTCCATTGGCCTGCTTTCCCAACCTCCACACAAATGTCACGATTTCTACCATCATCCGATCCTTACGATCAGTATGACCATCACTGCAATTATTATTACTACTAGTATTACTCTAATTGCTATTATTAGTATTAAACACCGCTGGAATCCAGAAATACTCTTTCTTCGTCTTCAGTTTTTCTTTCTTTGTTTTTATTCTGGCTGCAAAGCACCCCTGTGAGCCCCGAACCCTGCAGGTGAGTGAACTCCTTGCGATGGCGAACTACCTTGAAAATCGAGGCGTTCTCGTCGGGGTGGGGAGGGGAAGGCAGTGTGTGTGCACGCGTGTGCACGCGTGTGCATGCGTGTGTGGACGTCGGGCAGGTGTGTCTCTGCAGAGGGGACTTGTTCAGCATGCCATGGGGTGAGTGCACGCGTGTGTGTGTGTGTGTAAGAGTGTGTGTATGTGGGGTGTGTGTGTGCAACATTTCTCTTCTGGCGCAACCAGCTACCTGCACGTTGCTGGGTTTTTGTTCCTTTTTGTGTTTTGGCTCCTGAGTAGTGGGTGTGTCTCCCTTGCATTCGGAGTCTTAGACATCAATGTGTGTGTGTGTGTGTGTAAGTAGATATATGCATCTATTTAAGTATATATATATATATGTGTATATACATATATTTAAGAGCTTTGTTGGCCTGGAACAAAAACAAAAAGAAGATTCCAGGCCTAAGAGCTAGGAAACATGAGTTATTGAGCAGATACTTAACTGAATGAATCATTTCTTTGAAGAAAAAAAATATATATACTATACATTCATATATTTATACTTGTATATATATATAGTATACATACATACATATATATACTTGTGTATACATAGTATCTATATAGTATTACACACACACTCCCCTCCCCCACCTCCTCCCCTCCCACTCCCCCTCTCCCCCCGACCCTCTCCCCCTCCTCCTCCCTCTCCCTGCATTCTCTGTCAGCAACCACAGTGGTGGCTCTGACAATACCTCAGTTTACCCAGTAGGCCCCCGTCCTCCCTCCACGCTTCTGTGAACCCCACTCAGCCACCCACCAGCTGCACAGGGGACAGAGGGACACACACAGAGGGACAGAGGGACACACACAGGACAGAGGGCCAGGCAGCCTGACCTCTGTCATTCACTATGATCTTCTGGGGTCTCGGCCTGGTGTTCATAGCGCAAAGATGGCGGCCTGGAGACGGGTCATTGCTCATTTTTCTCTCTAATGAGGGGAAGCCAGGGCCGACACACCCTGGTTGGACAACTTGAACGTATATATTCTGATATGTAGGTATAGACTTGGGTTTGTATATGCATATGGACATATGCATATATATATATATATATATATATATATATATATATATATATATTTCTTTTTCTCCAACCATTTCTTCTTATTTTCACCTGGGACTGTGGCTCACAGTGATAATGCTTTTTAATTTTTTCATAGATGAAGAAGGGATGGAATCAAAAACAATTCTCTCTCCAAAATAATAATATTAATAATAATAATAATAACAATCCCATCTCCTTCATTGGTCCTGGATCTGCACGCATTTATTTTTTTCTTTGTTTTAAAGGATGCAGGATTTTGCCAGTGGGAAAGCAGACTAACCACCACCCCCCCAAAAAAAAAAGAAACCCAAACATAACCCTAAAACAAAACCCACACCCAGATTGCCAGCGCTGGCTGGGTAAACCCACAGGCCCGCCATTGAGCCTGGCCGGCTTTGCTCTATGCAGCTAGTTTAGGGAAAGGAAAAAGATAAAAAAATTAGCTTGGAGTTTGGTTTCCTGAAACATCGCCCTGGATGGACTTTGAACGGTTTGTCAGCCCTGCATGGAATGGGTTAATTCATGTCAAACCCATTGGGTAGATTCTAGGACAGAAGAAAGGTGAAGGAGAAATAAAGGTGATTGTATATATATATATATATATATATATATATATATATATATATATATAATTTATTATTCATGTATAATATCATATATACACATATAATATAGAATATATATATATATATATATTTGTTGTTGATTCCATCTCTTGGAGTTCATTCTGATTAGGATCCTGTATATTCCTGTAAGGAACTATTTTGTCATATTGTGTAGTCATTTCTTTCTTTTTTTATTCTTTCTTCTTTTTTTTTCAAATTACTTACCATATTACTTATTATATTCATTAGGTTATTTTTTAGATGCTGTATTTGTTCGGCTTCATGGTTTATTTATTTATTTTTTTAATGAGACAATTGGAGCCATTTATTGTCTGAGAGAGACAAACAGCAACCACCACCAAAAATTCAACTAAATTCACCAGTAAATGTAGTTTCACCCATAATGCTTTCTAGCACACTTCTCATTTGGTGAGAATACATAGAATAAATAGAATAAAAGAAGTTTGCTTTAGAGTGACATCCAGGGACCTTGCATGACATCGCTTTCTGCTTGTAGATATCACTGAGGGGTGGTGGTGGTGGACATTTAAATTGTGAGTGGAGATTACAAAATACCCAAAGCTGGGGAAGGGGTGAATTTGTGCAAAGCGCGTTCCTTGTATGTGTTGGAGAGACAGAAGCATCTCCACAGCACCCCATTGCTGCAGAGAAGCCGACCCCCGAATAAAATAATAGCAAAGAAAGCCAACCTCTAAAATCAATCAATTAATTAATTTTTAAAAAGCACATTATTTGGACATCTACATCCAGGGAGAACACACTTTTTCTTTTTAAAAGGATTCTTTCTCTTCTTTTTTCCCTTTTGTCTTTTAGCTCTGAACCTGATTTTTAATCATGTTCATGGTGAAATTCTCCTTCCACAGAGATGAACTGAATCCAGAAAAAAATATTTTAAATATAGAAATATATTTTAAATATAGAAATCTATATATTTTAGAGAGCTTTTAAATTGCTTTAATTAAACATATATATTTAATATATTTATATAAATATATTAAACAATATATATATATATTTATATTAAATATATTTAATATATCATATACTATATATATTTACATAACGGTTTTAAATCAACCATTCAGTACATATTTTTTTTTCAAATGCCTGGTTTTAATCGGGCCAGCGATGTATTCTTTCACGCCGCAGCGACATTATGTGGATGGTGGAAATCCTGTTTGGGTGACACACTTTTCTCTTTCTTTTTTCTTTCCATCTCCCCCTTTTCCATCTGTCCAAATCCGGCCCAGTACTTTTTCTTTTCTTTCTTTCTTTCTTCTTCTTTTTTTTTTTAACAAGTTTCTCACAAGGACAGAAATGAGACAATGGGGCAGGCCCGGACACCCTGTGTATCTGTGATTGGATTTTTTGCTCTCCATAGCTGATAACAGCAGTTGTTCTATAGTGACACATCTCAGGCAGGAAAAGAAAAGTCCTTTAAAAACAACAACAACAACCACACTATGTTGATTGGTCCTAAAGGTAGGCTGTACTTTGAGGAGGGAGGCTAGGCCCCAAATCAATGCATCCATAGATAAATGAAGAAATGAAAATGAAACACCACAGGCCATAACAAATCTCTAGGAGTGAGCGACTGAGATTTCCTGACAGGGCTGTTGTGTATAAGCAAAGATCCGTGGGTCGCGTGTATGGTGTGGAGTCTTGGTGTTCACAAAAGAAAAACAAAAATCTGTCAATTTGCACTGTGGCTTTTTTCTTTTTTCTTTCTTTTTTTGGTATCCTCCATTGTTTTAGAAGGAAAAAAAAGAAAGAAAGCACAAAATAACAGACCGGAGAAAAGCAAATCCATTGTAAGGACGTCAGGCATTTATTTCTACTTCTGTGTATATTTATATTAATCCCTTTATTTATATGTATTTATGTCGGTCTTGGGGTTTGAACTCAGGGCCTGGGCTCTGGGGCTCAGGTCTTGGCTGGATTTCGACTGACGTCCCTTCCCCAATGTCAGTGTATTGTTAAATAAATAAATAGAATAGAATACAATGTTCCCTGCTGGAATGGTACAGGGGGCTCACGCCTGTCAGCCTAGTGACTCAGGAGGCTGAGATCTAAAGGATCACCGATGGAGGCCAGTCTGGGTAGGAAAAGTCCCTGAGATCTGATTGCCAGTGAGCCACCAGAAAAACAAAGAAACAAACAAAATACAAAGCCAGAAGTGGAGCAAAGCCTCAGTCCTGAGCAAGAAAAGCTCCAAGCACCCAGGATGTGAGTTCAAGCCCCAGAACTGACAAAACAACAACAAAGATATATATAGTATATATGGTGTGTGTGTATATATATATATATATATATATATACACTATATGTATAGTGCTAGTTACATAGAATGTAGAACATACTATAAATGTTCTATATATCTGTACATTATAATAGATGATTTATATACTTATATGTAGCTATATGTAGTAGATATTATTATGCAGTTATAATGGTGTAAGATAATATATAGCATATAACTAATATTACATGTTATTATATGGCATTTACTAATGAAAAATATATATAAGTATTATATAGTTATACACAACTATGTGATATATATAAAACTATATCATATGTGAAATTATAGTACACACATTATACTACATATAATACACGATCATACAGTAATTTTATAATATACACACTATGTAATGTAGTTGTATAGACGGTATGATACACTAGGTGTGAGAGGAGGGCGGGGTCATCACACTGCAGGTGTGGGAGAGGGGAGGGCGGGGTCATCACACTGCAGGTGTGAGGGGAGGGCGGGGTCATCACACTGCAGGTGTGAGGGGAGGGCGGGGTCATGGCAGGCAGGGGTGAGGGGAGGGCGGGGTCATCACACTGCAGGTGTGAGGGGAGGGCAGGGTCATGGCAGGTGTGAGGGGAGGGCAGGGTCATGGCAGGTGTGAGGGGAGGGCGGGGTCATCACACTGCAGGTGTGAGGGGAGGGCAGGGTCATCACACTGCAGGTGTGAGGGGAGGGCGGGGTCATCAGTACAGGGGTGAGGGGAGGGCGGGGTCATCAGTACAGGGGTGAGGGGAGGGCGGGGTCACCGCAGGGAGGGGAGGGGAGGGCGGGGTCACGGCGCCGCAGGGGAGGGGCGTGGCGCGCCCCCTTTGTGGTTGGTGCGGGGTCCAGGCCCGCGCCTCCGGCCTCACCCTGGGCCCCGCGTCCCCCCCCCTCCACCTGCACTGCCCGCACCACCCATCACCCACCCTGCAGCGTCCCCGCATCTCCTCCGCTGCGCCCGGGATTCGAACTTCAGACCTGGCAGGAGCCGACCCAGGCCCGGGTGCAGCTGGGGCGGCGATCAAAGAGGAGGCGGGCGGTGGGCGGGGGGGACAGGGGTGAACCCCGGTGACACGCCCTCCCTGCAGTTCATCCCAGGACCCCCGCGACCCCTCCGCGTCCCCAGGCCCCACCTGGAGAGCCAGCGGAGCGACGCGCGCTCCTAACCCAGGCCACGCCCACACCGCGAAGCCCCGCCCCACGCCCCGCCCCCGGACACGCCCCCTCACGCTCCGCGGCGTGTGGGGGAGCGCGGACTACTTTCTCTGTCCTCTCGGCCCCGCCTCCTGGCGGAGCGCGGGGACTACTTTTCCCCTCCCTGCGCCTGGCTCCACCCCCGTCGGGTTTCACGCCGCGGAGCGTTTCGCGTTGCGCCGGCGCCGCGCGCCCCGGCGGAAGGAGACAGGGGGAGCACCGCGCACCGTTTATAAGCGGCCTCCTTGCGCGGCGCCATTTTGAGTCTCCCGGTTGTGTCGGCGGCCCGCCTTTCGCCCGCTCTCCAGGCCGCCTCTGAGGACGCTCCGGGAAAGGGGAGGCGGAGACGGGCCCCCGCGGGCCTCCCGGACAGCACCGAGCTCCACGCCGCGTCCTCCCCCCTCCTGCCCCCGCTCCCTCCCCGCTGCTCCCGGCGCCAGGCCGCGGCTTCCCCCGGAGGTAACTCGGGGCGGGGTGTGTGTGGGGGGGTGTGGGCTCCCCGGCTTCCCCCCACCCCGAGCGCGGCGGGAGGCCCGCGGGGGAGGCCGGGCGGGGTGTGCGGGGGCGCTCGGCAGCCCCGCGGCGGCGTCGGGGGGGGACGGGCGGGCGACGCCCGGGACTCGAGGGCGGGGTCTGGGCCGGGCCCGGCGGGGAGGGCGGGGAGGGCGGGCCTGGGGAGGGGGCGCCGCCGCCGCCGCCGCGGGCGTGTGTGTGCGGGGGGGGTGTCGTCCGCAGTACCCGGATGTTGGCGGGGGTGGGGGCGGGGGAGCGCCGTGCGGGGCTCCGGGCCGAGGCGGGGGTCGGGGTGTGCGTGTGTTGGGGGGTGAGGTGAAGGGGTGTGCGTGTGTGTGTGGGGGGGGTCTAGTCTTTGGGGTCATGAGGTGGGGTTATTTTGGGGGGGGGGAGACGGCACCTCTGAAGTTCCCATCTGCCCCAGCGTGTGTGTGTGTGTACGTGTGCAAGGGAGGCGGCGACGGGGTGCGGAGTTCCCGGGATCCCCCCCATTTCCCCCGGGGGTGTGGGGGCGCCTCGCTCGCTGTGTTGGGGGGTGTGGGGTGTGGGGGCGCCCCGCTCGCTGTGTTGGGGGGTGTGGGGGTGCCCCGCTCGCGGTGTTGGGGGGTGTGGGGGTGCCCCGCTCGCGGTGTTGGGGGGTGTGGGGTGTGGGGGCGCCCCGCTCGCGGTGTTGGGGGGTGTGGGGTGTGGGGGCGCCCCGCTCGCGGTGTTGGGGGGTGTGGGGTGTGGGGGCGCCCCGCTCGCGGTGTTGGGGGGTGTGGGGTGTGGGGGCGCCCCGCTCGCGGTGTTGGGGGGTGTGGGGGCGCCCCGCTCGCTGTGTTGGGGGGCCCTGCCCGGGGTGCGGGGGCGCCCCGCTCGCTGTGTTGGGGGGTGTGGGGGCGCCCCGCTCGCGGTGTTGGGGGGTGTGGGGGCGCCCCGCTCGCTGTGTTGGGGGGTGTGGGGGCGCCCCGCTCGCTGTGTTGGGGGGTGTGGGGGCGCCCCGCTCGCGGTGTTGGGGGGTGTGGGGGCGCCCCGCTCGCTGTGTTGGGGGGCCCGGGGTGTGGGGGCGCCCCGCTCGCGGTGTTGGGGGGTGTGGGGGCGCCCCGCTCGCGGTGTTGGGGGGCCCCGCCGGGGAGGGCCGCCGGTGGGTTGCTGAGGGCCTGGCTCGCGCGTGGTTTGGGGGTGAGCCGCTGCGGATGTCGGGGCTCTGCGGTGAGTTTCGGGTCCAGAGCAACTTTTCGGCCTTTTTGTTTGTTTGTTTGTTTTTTAAAGAGCCGACGACAGCGAGCAGCGCAGAGCGCAAAGCACAGCGCAGACACTTGCGTTTCTGAGGCGCGGGTCGGGGGGCGCGGGGGGGGGGAGCGGGGTCGCCGTGGGGGGCGCGGGGTCGCGCACCCCGACCTTCGAAGAGCGCCGGGCCCCGGGTCACACCCCCCCCCCCCCCCCCCGTCTCGGGCGCTTTGTCTGCCGAGCCCCGCGCCGCTCCTCCCGGCGGCTCCCCCTCCCCGACGTCTCCCCTCCCCGACGTCTCCCCCTCCCCGACGTCTACCTCCCCCTCCCCGACGTCTACCTCCCCCTCCCCGACGTCTGCCTCCCCCTCCCCGACGTCTGCCCCCCTCCCCGACGTCTACCTCCCCCTCCCCGACGTCTCCCCCTCCCCGACGTCTCCCCCTCCCCGACGTCTACCTCCCCCTCCCCGACGTCTGCCCCCCTCCCCGACGTCTGCCCCCCTCCCCGACGTCTGCCTCCCCCTCCCCGACGTCTCCCCCTCCCCGACGTCTCCCCCTCCCCCTCCCCGACGTCTGCCTCCCCCCTCCCCGACGTCTACCTCCCCCTCCCCGACGTCTGCCTCCCCCCTCCCCGACGTCTGCCCCCCTCCCCGACGTCTACCTCCCCCTCCCCGACGTCTGCCCCCCTCCCCGACGTCTCCCCCTCCCCGACGTCTCCCCCTCCCCGACGTCTGCCCCCCTCCCCGACGTCTGCCCCCCTCCCCGACGTCTGCCCCCCTCCCCGACGTCTGCCCCCCTCCCCGACGTCTGCCCCCCTCCCCGACGTCTACCTCCCCCTCCCCGACGTCTGCCCCCCTCCCCGACGTCTGACCCCAGGCTGGGGGCGGCGGGCACCCGCCTGCCGAGTCTTTCACCCCAGACCCGCTGAATGCGGCCCCGCCGCCGCCCGGGCGCCCAGCGTGGGTCGGCCGTGTGCGTGGGTCGGCCGTGTGCGTGGGTCGGCCGTGTGCGTGGGTCGGCCGTGTGCGTGGGTCGGCCGTGTGCGTGGGTCGGCCGTGTGCGTGGGTCGGCCGTGTGCGTGGTGCGGGCCGAGGGGCTCGGGAGCCTTCAAAGCAGTGGACGGGGTTCGTTTCCCAGCCCCGCGCTCCCCAACATCCCCACGCAGGGCGCTTCCAGCTTCCAGCCTCCCTCCCGGCCTGGGGCGGGGAAGAAGAAGAGATCAAAACAAACCACGGTGACGGTGGTGTGGAGGCTGGCAGGAGGCCCGGGCTCGATTCCTCAGGTGGCCGTGCCGGCCTGGAGCTGAAGAGCTGGGGGCCAGCGCCCAGGCCGAGCTCAGGCCCACGACCGACCAACACAAAACCTTGAGCTGACTTTGAGTAGCAAGGTTATTGTGTGGAAACGGGTGACCAGGGGTCCAACTTGAACGAGCAGAGCAAAACCAGCGGCCCGCGGGGCGTGTGCCCGGGGGAGCGAGGAGGTGTGGTCTGCACAGGTGCGTTGAACGTGGAAAAACGCTGGGCCTGGGCAGAGATCCCTGGGCCCACCCCACCCCACCCGCATCCACCCACCCGCTTGGACCCACGTGGGCGAGCGCGGGTGGCAGGCGTGGCTCCCGTGGCGTTGCTGCTCCCAGCCTGAGGCTTCACATCACGACACCCCGGAATCGGGACCGAGGGTCGCGGGGAGCCCGATCCCAGCGAGCAGAGAGAGGGAGGACGGGTGTGGTGGGAAGGAAGCATGGCGCTGGCTCACACAGACTGCGCAGCGAGCAGCCTCCACGCGGGGCAAGCCGGGGCTTGACTTGGTTGGAAGGCTGGCCCACGAGCCCGCCCCGCCCGGCCGGGCCCCGCCTTCCAAGCGCCGTCATCTCTCTGCTCGCACCCCAGGGCCAGCCCGTGGGCGCCTTAGAAAAGGCTGGGCTTCCACAATCTTCTTCCACCCTGGAGTGGCGCCAGCCCCAGCCAGGGCCCCCCATTCCCCACTCCCCCCAGCCTCGCCAGGGCTGGCTGCCGTCGGTCGTGGTGTTTTTCTGCTTTGTCTGGTCTTTCATTCCAGCACGTTCGTGTGAAGTGCGCTGATAGTAACTGTCCCAATGCCCGACAGGCGAGAGGTGGAGGACAAGCCACATTCGTGCTGCCCCGGAAAAGTCTGGGCACACGAAAAAGCCCTCCGCACCCAGGGTGCCAGGACAAAGTGACCCCGGCCGTCTGACCGATGCAAACAAGTAGATGCCCAGAAAAAGCCAACCACCACGCGAGCTGCGATTGCCCGCGCGGGAACTGCAAGCAGCGCTGTGGGGCGGCCAGGCCCCCCTCTGCTCTTCCCACGAGCGATCGATCCCCGTCCCCAGCTTCTGTGACAAGCAAGCTCAGGGGGTTTATAGAGCGTTCCTCCCCCTCCTCTCCAAAAACAACAACCCAAAACACTTGTTTTAAACCAGTCTCATTGGCGTCAGGAAGGAAGCTTACTGTGAGTTAGCTTTTTGGACGTCAAGTGGTTTATGGAAAATTCTGGAAAGTTTTAATTTTTTTTTTGGGGGGGGGTGGTCCTGGAGCTTGAACTCAGGACCTGGGCACTGTCCCTAGGCCTCCCTGGGCTCAAGGCTAGCGCTCTACCCCTTGAGCCACAGCACCACTTCCAGCTTTTTCTGTGGATGTGGTACTAAGGAATTGAGCCCGGGGCTTCATGCATGCTAAGTGAGTGCTCTAATACTGAGCCACCTTCCCAGCCCAAGACTTTACACTTTCAAGTTCTTACAGCCGGGTGTCAGGGGCTCCCGCCTGTCATCCAGGAGGCTGGAATCTGAGGATCGCGGTTCAAAGCCAGCTTGGGCAGGAAAGTCCATGAGACTTATCTCCAGTGAACCACCAGAAAACCAAAAGCGGTGCTGTGGCTCAAGTGGTTGAGCACCAGCCTTGAGCTGAAGAGCTGAGGGACAGCGTCCAGGCCCAGAGTTCAAGCACAGGACTGACCCGAATAGAAGAAGAAAAAAGTAGTTGTCTGCAGAATACATAGTTGGAATGAGGACGAGAGTGTGGGGAAGGCGATGGCGCCCCACCAACCTGTGGAACCCGACAGCTTTATACCCGACAGCTTTATGGGGATCGCAGTAAGAGGCACGTTGTCACATCCAAGTGGTTTATTTGTTTCAGAAGCAAGAATGCCTCCCGGGCTTTTGGTGAAATGATTTGCAAATGGATTAAGTATCCTTCCAAAAGGATCCTGCCTAATACTGCTCATGCTGTTAGTGCTTCCTATGGATAGCATGCGCTGTCTGTGGACTTCTGCTCCTCAAAATGAATGACAATGGGCAGATTGAAAGGTTCTTTTTGAAGTTCATGCCCAGGAAAGTTAGGGAAAAAATTATGTCTTGAACTTTGCTTTCTTTTTTTTTTTTTGTCATTGTTGGTCGTGGGGCTTGAACTTGGGGCCTGGGCGCTGTCCCTCAGCTCTTCAGCTCAAGGCGAGCGCTCTACCACTTGAGCCACAGCGCCACTTCCAGTTTCCTGGTGGTTCACTGGAGATGAGTCTCAAGGAAAGCCGAGTGCCGGTGGCTCACGCCTGTAATCCTAGCTACTCAGGAGGCTGAGATCTGAGGATCCCGGTTCCAAGCCAGCCCTGGCAGGAAAGGCTATGAGAGTCTTATCTCCAATAAACCACCAGAAAACCAGAAGTGGCGCTTGTGGCTCAAGTGGTAGAGCGCTTGCCTTGAGCTGAAGAGCTGAGGGACAGCGCCCAGGCCCAGAGTTCAAGCCCCACAACCAACCAAAAAAAAAAGCTCAAGGACTTTGCTGCCCAGGCTGGTTTTGAACCAGGATCCTCAGATCTCAGCGCTGCCCGATTGTGTTCTCTGCTCCTGTTTGAAGAACAGGCTTTTAAAAAAACGTATTGTAACAGTTGTGTGGAGTGATGCGGTGTGTGAATTTGTGGGACTTAGCAAGTGGCTCAGGTTTTATGCGGGCACCTGGAAAGCCTGTTGAAACATCTCATGATAAACTGGGAACTTGGGGACTGGAGACAGACGTCAGTAGACAGAGCTCGCCTGGCGTGGACAGCCCAGACTTACGGCTCCAGGACAGACATGGCCAGCGCAGGTGGAAATGCCTTTTTGTGCTGTTTTTCTGGAGGGCGGGGTGCACATGGAAGGGTGCGTTCGCTTTGCGCTTTGCTGCTCCCCGATGCTTGAGCTCAGTGGCTGTCCCTCAGGTGGGCTTTTTGTCAAAGTACAAGCCACAGCTCTCCTTCCGGCTTATTCTTGGTAGTTAGTTGGGGCCGGCAGACACAGAGCGCTCAGCCTCTGGAGTCATTGGGGTGACAGGCGTGAGCCCCTTGTGCTTGTGGGCGACCTCCTGCCGCGCCCCGCGGCCCAGCAGGACTAAAGCTGAAAACTAAAGCCTAAAAACGGCTTTAAAGGCTGCATAGGGCTTCTCGGTGTCAGGCTAATACATTTTGGTTAAATCTTTGAACTGCTCATCAGGTTTTTCCTTTCCAGAATTTGAAAGGTCAGTGAAGGGGGGGGGGGCCTGAACCCTCAGATCTCACGTGTAATCAACACACTGGAACTGGACAGAAGACCCCAGCCTTTAGCCAACACCGCTCGCTAAAAGGCGACCCCCGAACAACGCAGGGGACTCTGCTGTTTACATGATGGTAACTCACAAACAGTCTCATCGCAGAAGATTCATTCAGCTCACCTGTCCAATCCCAGGCGCTCTCACTGAGTCGCCGCGACGATCCTTTTTTTTCTCTTCTTCCCCTCCCCCTCCTCCCCTCCCCCTCCCCCTCCCTCTTCTTTTTGAGACAAGCTTTCAGTGTGCAGCTCGAGAGAGAGGTCTGACCACTTACCGTCTCGTGGCCTCCACCTCCTGAGCCTTGGCATTACAGGACTGGCTGTTTTTCTTGGAATATTCCAGATGTTTTCCTGTCTCTGGTTTCCTTTGAATTTGTTGGAAAAACACTTTTTTTTTTCTCTGATGGCCTTCCTGTGTGTGTGTGGCAGTTAGCAAGGCTGGCCGGCTTCCTAGCGCTGTCTGTGTTCTCCACGCCAGAGTCTGTCCACGCCGCTTGCCGTGGTTTTCCTTGGGGTCCGATCGCTTGCACGCTGTCCAGCTGGCTTGTCAGTAGCTGGCCTCGCGCACGGTGCACGGATTTTTCACGTGGATCTTTGAAGGTCATCGGTCTTCATGTCGTAACCTTCCCGTCAGTGCCGACAGTGGGTCTGAAGTGTGAGTGGGAAACATCCACACAGAAGTGAGGGCAGGCTGAGAGGGCGGTGTGTGGAGCGCGCTGACACGGCTCGGATCCACGCGGAAGTGCCGTGGTTGCACTCTGCTCCCCGTTTTCTTTTTGTACAGAGGAACTAAACAGCTGTGATGGGCTTTATGAACTGCACGTTTTCTGTCACTTGTTTGGGGTGCCAGTTGTAGGTCTTGAACTCTGGGCCCTGGCAGCGGCACCGAGCTGCGCCGCTCCCCACTGATCTCCCTCCGCCTCGGAGCCTCTTCCTTGGCCTCCACTCGGCCGGAGTCGCACGAATTCTCCCTCCCTCCCTCCCTCCCTCCCTCCCTCCCTCCTCCCTCCCTCCCTCCCTCCCTCCCTCCCCCCCTCCTCCCTCCCTCCCCTCCTCCCTCCCTCCCCCCTCCCTCCCTCCCCTCCTCCCTCCCTCCCTCTCTCCCTCCCTCCCTCCCCCCTCCCTCCTCCCCTCCTCCCTCCCCTCCCTCCCTCCCTCCCCCCCTCCCTCCCTCCTCCCTTCGGCCGCGCTCGGCTTCTTCGTGGTCGGGAGCCGGTCTGTGCATACAGGAACTCAGACCTGTCCCCAGCTTCTAGAACTCGAGATGTCCCGGCGGCAGAGGCGGGCGGTTCGCTCGCGCCGTCTCTGTTTGTCGCAGCGCCGCCCTGGCGGCCGGGTCACGGTCCGTCTGTGATCCCCGGCGGCCGGGTCACGGTCCGTCTGTGATCCGCGCGGTCCTGTGTTCCTGACTGACCCTCCGGCCTGGTGTGTGCGCGTGCGCGTGCGTGCTGGCGGCGGCTGTTCCTGGCTCCCCTGCACCCTGGGTGTCTAGGAAGTGCTCACGCCTGCTCACCCGTGTCGCCACCCTCCCCCGCTCCTCACGCGTGCGTCCCGGCCCACAGCCCGGGGGGCGGCATCTACCTGCAGCGAGTCTGGAAAGCCGCCCGCTCGGGGCCTGCCGTCTCCTTGGGGTCCCCGTGCCCCTCCAGCCTCGGCCCCCCCCCCCCCCCGTCCTTCCTGGGGCTCTTGGGTCACTTGTGTGTCCCCCGGCGTGGAGCAGCCGCGCCTGCGCACAGCACCAGCCCCTCAGCCTCGGCCTTGCGGGCGCGTGGAGCACGACATAGGACACAAGTGGATTCCGTGGGCCAGTGGCGCGGTTGGCAGCGCCGTGTTCAGAAATAAAAGGGGAGCGCGTGCTTGACTCCGAGAACTTCGTCTTCCATCTTGGCAAACTGAAGACAGCCCAGGTCACCCACCATCCCGGCTGCTGCACATGCATGTGCGTGGCGTGTGTGGGACTTGGGAGAGACCCGATTGCGCACTGCGCCCTGAGTGAGCCTCCTCAGTCGGTCGTGGGGCCTGAACTCTGGGCCTGGGCGCCGTCCCTCAGCTCTTCAGCTCAAGGCCAGCGCTCTACCTCTTGAGCCACAGCGCCACTTTTGGTTTTCTGGTGGTTCATGGGAGATCAGAGTCTCATGGGTTTTCCTGTTCAGGCTGGCTTTGAACCGTGATCCTCAGATCTCAGCCTCCTGAGTAGCTAGGATGATGGGCATGAGCCACTGGCTCCTGGCCTAAAAACCACCCCGTTCCCCCCACCCCTTTTGTAAAGTAGTATCTCACGACACTTACATGAGTGAATTTAGATTTCAGTTCGGTGCGTGAAGTTCTGTAGCTTCGCACTGCACCAGCAGCAGCAGCAGCAGCAGCGCATCTGTGACGGAGATTGTGGCCACAGAACCCAAAGTACTTGCTCATCTAAACCTGCACAGCCTCTGTCCGCGTGCTCACCTCTGTAGGTCATGTGCTGTCTTCACTGGACCAGTCTCTTGGGGTGAAGGCATTGTCTGTAATTGTTGTGACAGAGCCCGGGCATTTGAGGTGTATTTGAGGTGGGGTGCACTGGTTTGGGGGAGGGTCGCCCACAGTGCACGGAGAGGAGACAGAGGGTGGCGTCGGGATATGAAGCAGAGCGGTGCTTGCCAGGCCACTGTTCACAGGAGTAGCGGGCTCCCTCGGCGGGCTCGGTGCTCTGTCTGCCGGGGATTCTCTTCCCAGGGCGTCTGGGCGCAAGGCGGGGCATTTCCTGTGTGAGGAGCCTTGGTTGGCGCGTGCAGTGGCTGGCTGCTGGGTGCTGGGTGCTGCCATCCCCCAGCTC
Organism: Dipodomys merriami; assembly: GCF_024711535.1. NCBI lineage: Eukaryota > Metazoa > Chordata > Mammalia > Rodentia > Heteromyidae > Dipodomys > Dipodomys merriami. Next base: position 228,229 of record NW_027202549.1, read on the forward strand.
GTGGGTTCGCTCTGTCCCGCGGGGCCTGTGACAGGAGAGGTTGGGTGGGTGGGTCAGTAATGCCGTGGCCGGGCCGGGCCGTGGTTTGGTTTCGGTGGCTGGGCGCCCGGGTGATCTCCCCCTGTTCTTGTTTTTGGTGGGCCTGGGCGCCGCCGCTCAGCGCTGCAGCTCGAGGCTGGGTGCTCTCCCGCCTGGGCCAGGCGCACGCCCAGCTTTCTACGCCTGTGGTGTTGGACGGAGCAGCGCCCAGCCCCTTTGTGTGTCGTTGCTGCTTTTGCAGGCTTTTCCTCGCCAGCACCGAGCCCGCCGCATCATTTGGGTTTTTAGACGTGATGGGCTGCCGCTGCCCGCGGGGGGCGGGGGGGGGGGGTGCGGGGACGCGCACGCACGCACGCACGCACGCACGCCTGCCTGCTGAGGCGAGGCGGACGCGGCCGGCGGCAGGGTGGTCCCGGGGCCGCCTCCCAGGACAGTGGCGCTGGACGCGCGCTGTGGGAGCTGCGGGTGCGCCGGTCCGTTCTGAGCCCCTCTGAACGCTGCCGCTGCCGCTGCTGCTGGGCCGAGCCCGGCCGGGCCGGCTGGGGACGCGGGAGCCGGCGGGACAGGCGCCCGCGCGCCCCTCTCTCCCTGGCAGGACACGCGTGGGGCTCAGCGCGCCTTCCTGTGCGCCGGGGATGGGGAGTGTTCCTGGATGGTGCCGCGCGCCCGCGAGTTGTCACCCGCTCGCCGAGCTGGGGCGGGTGGCCCGTGCGGCCCGCATCCCATTGACAAGAGCGACAGTCACCAGAATGTCCCCGCGGGAGACTCATCTGCGTGAACCCTGGGGTCCCCGTGTGTGCACCGCGGGGTGGGAAGCTGGGGGGTGGATGGCGGCTGTGCCACGGCGGCGTGGGGCCGTGACGTCACCACGCTCTTAGTGATCTTGCGCAGGGTGACCCAGTGGGCGGTGCTGAAGCCATGGGGGCGGGCCCGTGGGCGGGGCCAGCAGGGGTGGAGGGCGGGCCCGTGGGCGGGGCCAGCGGGATGGTGGGGGCGGGGCCGTGGGCGGGGGCCAGCGGGATGGTGGGGGCGGGGCCGTGGGCGGGGCCAGCGGGATGGTGGGGGCGGGGCCGTGGGCGGGGGCCAGCGGGATGGTGGGGGCGGGGCCGTGGGCGGGGCCAGCGGGATGGTGGGGGCGGGGCCGTGGGCGGGGCCAGCGGGATGCTGGAGGGGCGGGGCCTGGGTTCCACCCGACGCCTGTGCAGCCGGGACTGCCAGACAGAGCTGGGGGCGCAGCGGCCCGGATCACCCCGCGCCTGCGCCTCGAGGCGCTCACTAGCGCTGCTGCAGCGCCCTCGCCTTCCTGCCCGGGAGGCGCGGCCGCTTGCCAGCTAGCCTCCACTTGCGAGATTTCCTCTTGTTGAGCGGTGTACGGGACTGGAACTCGGGACCCGGGACCCGGGGTCCGCTTCGCTCCGGCACCACATCCCGCGTTGCGGGGAGGAGGGCGGCTCGGCGAGGCCGGCCTCGAACCGCCGTCCTGAATAGCTGTCAGCGCAGCCGCTGGTGCAGCCGGTCCTCGTCCTCCAGGCGTCTGGGCGGGGCCAGTGTGCGGCCCCGCCCGTCGCCCCGCCCATCGCCCCGCCCATCGCCCCGCCCATCGCGGGGCTGCGGCGCGGGGTGGCGCGGGGCGGGCGGAGGCGGGCGTGGGTTTGGTCCGGGTCGCACAGCTGGCGACTGGGGCGGACGGGGCTCCACGCTCGCCACGCTAATGAGTTGCGCCATTTTCTCCCCTCCTCCCAGGGCATCTGAAGTTGATTCTCCACCCGCGTTGAGAATCCCGCGTGGACAATGGCTACGCAAGGTTTGTGTCATGGTCTAGTGGGGGCTGCTCCCCTCCAGCCTCCCGCCCCGCCGCGCCCCGCCCTGCCCCGGGGTCCGCGATCGCGCGCGGCCGCTCACGCGCATACGTTACCACAGCAGACCTGATGGAGCTGGACATGGCGATGGAGCCCGACCGCAAGGCGGCGGTGAGCCACTGGCAGCAGCAGTCGTACCTGGACTCCGGCATCCACTCGGGCGCCACCACCACCGCGCCGTCCCTGAGCGGGAAGGGCAACCCCGACGACGAGGACGTGGACACGGCGCAGGTGCTGTACGAGTGGGAGCAGGGCTTCTCGCAGCCCTTCACGCAGGAGCAGGTGGCCGGTGAGCGCGGGCGGCCCTGGACACACCGCGGGGGGGATGGGGGGGCGCGGCATGGCGCGGGGTGACGGACGGGTGGGCGTCGCCCGTGCTCCCCCAGACATCGACGGCCAGTACGCCATGACGCGCGCGCAGCGCGTCCGCGCCGCCATGTTCCCCGAGACGCTGGACGAGGGCATGCAGATCCCGTCCACGCAGTTCGACGCCGCGCACCCCACCAACGTGCAGCGGCTGGCCGAGCCGTCGCAGATGCTGAAGCACGCCGTGGTGAACCTCATCAACTACCAGGACGACGCGGAGCTGGCCACGCGCGCCATCCCCGAGCTCACCAAGCTGCTCAACGACGAGGACCAGGTCGGCCCCGCGGCCGGGGGGGGGGGGCGGGGGAGAGGGGGCGCTGCCCGCAGCCGCCAGGGTCGCCTTGCGTGCGGAGGCTGACGTGGCGTGCGCCCCCCGCAGGTGGTCGTGAACAAGGCGGCCGTGATGGTCCACCAGCTGTCCAAGAAGGAAGCTTCCAGACACGCCATCATGCGCTCCCCGCAGATGGTGTCCGCCATCGTGCGCACCATGCAGAACACCAACGACGTGGAGACGGCGCGCTGCACGGCGGGGACGCTGCACAACCTGTCGCACCACCGCGAGGGCCTGCTGGCCATCTTCAAGTCGGGCGGCATCCCTGCGCTCGTCAAGATGCTCGGGTGAGGCCCGGCCCGCGGCGCCCGGCCCGCGGTGCATGCGCGCGGCCCGCGGGCTCACCACCCCCCCGTCCCCCCCCCCCCCGCCCCCCCGCCCAGGTCGCCCGTGGACTCCGTGCTGTTCTACGCCATCACTACGCTGCACAACCTCCTGCTGCACCAGGAGGGCGCCAAGATGGCCGTGCGCCTGGCCGGCGGCCTGCAGAAGATGGTCGCCCTGCTCAACAAGACCAACGTCAAGTTCCTGGCCATCACCACCGACTGCCTGCAGATCCTCGCCTACGGCAACCAGGAGAGCAAGGTGCGGGGCGGGCCCGGCGGGCTGGGGGTGCGCAGGGGGGCCGCGCAGTGCTGAGCCCGCGCCGCCCCGCAGCTCATCATCCTGGCGAGCGGCGGCCCGCAGGCGCTGGTGAACATCATGCGCACCTACACCTACGAGAAGCTGCTGTGGACCACCAGCAGGGTGCTCAAGGTGCTGTCCGTGTGCTCCAGCAACAAGCCCGCCATCGTGGAGGCCGGTGAGCGCGGGCGCGCGCCCTGACCCCCGCATCGAGACCGGGGATCGGATCCAGGCCCGGCCCCGCCGGAGCGGAAGCCCCTCCGGAAGCCCCTCCCGGCGCGGGTTTCAGACAGGGTCTGGCTCAGCCGTGGCGGCGGGTCCTCGCCTCCGGGCCGTCGCTCCGCTGGCTCCCGGGCCTGTCGGCCAGCGCGGTGCAGCGCGGTGTGTGCGGTGTGTGTGCGTGCGCGGTGTGCGGTGTGTGCGTGCGCAGTGTGTGTGTGTGCGGTGTGCGGTATGTGTGCGTGCGCAGTGTGTGTGTGCGGTGTGTGTGCGGTGTGCGGTGTGTGCGGTGTGTGTGCGGTGCGCGGTGTGTGTGTGCGGTGTGTGTGTGCGGTGCGCGGTGTGCGGTGTGTGCGGTGCGCGGTGTGTGCGGTGCGCGGTGCAGCGCGGTGTGTGCGGTGTGCGCGCGGTGTCCGGTGTGTGTGTGTGTGCGATGTGTGTGCGCGCGCTGTGTGCGGTGTGTGTGTGTGTGTGCGATGTGTGTGCGTGCGCGGTGTGCGGTGCGCGGTGTGCGGTGTGTGCGGTGTGTGTGTGCGGTGCGCGGTGTGTGTGTGCGGTGCGCGGTGTGTGCGGTGTGCGCGCGGTGTCCGGTGTGTGTGTGTGTGCGATGTGTGTGCGCGCGCTGTGTGCGGTGTGCGGTGTGTCAGGGGCGGCGCTCCGGGCGGGTCGGTCGGCCCCCGGCGCTCCGGGCGCTCCGGGTGACGGCGGGGCTGTGCGCATGCGCAGGTGGGATGCAGGCGCTGGGGCTGCACCTGACCGACCCGAGCCAGCGCCTGGTGCAGAACTGCCTGTGGACGCTGCGCAACCTCTCGGACGCCGCCACCAAGCAGGTGAGCGCGGCGCGGCGCTGCCCGGCCCCCCCCAGACACCCCCAGCCCCCCCCCCCCGCGGGGCGCATGCGCTGAGCGCGCCCGCCTCCCCTCGCCCGCCGCAGGAGGGGATGGAGGGGCTGCTGGGGACGCTGGTGCAGCTGCTGGGCTCGGACGACATCAACGTGGTGACGTGCGCGGCGGGCATCCTGTCCAACCTGACGTGCAACAACTACAAGAACAAGATGATGGTGTGCCAGGTGGGCGGCATCGAGGCGCTGGTGCGCACGGTGCTGCGCGCGGGCGACCGCGAGGACATCACGGAGCCCGCCATCTGCGCGCTGCGCCACCTCACCAGCCGCCACCAGGAGGCCGAGATGGCGCAGAACGCCGTGCGCCTGCACTACGGGCTGCCCGTGGTGGTGAAGCTGCTGCACCCGCCCTCGCACTGGCCGCTCATCAAGGTGCGGGGCGGGGCGGGGCAGGGCGGGGGTGGCTGCGGGAGGGGGCGGGCCGCGTGCACGCCGCGGGGGGGGGGCGGGGGAATGGACGGCGTGGGCCGCAGCGGCCTCTCCCTCGTCCTCGCCCGCAGGCCACGGTGGGTCTGATCCGCAACCTCGCCCTGTGCCCCGCCAACCACGCGCCGCTGCGTGAGCAGGGCGCCATCCCGCGCCTCGTGCAGCTGCTCGTGCGCGCGCACCAGGACACGCAGCGCCGCACGTCCATGGGCGGCACGCAGCAGCAGTTCGTGGTAGGTGACGGGGGCCGCGGGAGAGGGGGCGCGGGGTGAGGGGTCGACCCCGGGGGGGGGGGGGGAGGCGGCTCGCGGGAAAGGCGCTGTCGCTGCGCGCGCAGGAGGGCGTGCGCATGGAGGAGATCGTGGAGGGCTGCACCGGCGCGCTGCACATCCTGGCGCGGGACGTCCACAACCGCATCGTCATCCGCGGCCTCAACACCATCCCGCTGTTCGTGCAGGTACGCGTGCCCTGCGCGGGTCGGCCCGGCCCCGCGGGGAGGTGAGGGTCGCGGGTCGAGGCCAGCCCGGGCGGGGCCGGGGCCTCCGATCCGCAGCCGCGGGGAGGGGGTCCTCCCGGGCATGGCGGGCGGGCCGCACCCCGGTCACGCCCGCGCCGCCCGCAGCTGCTGTACTCGCCCATCGAGAACATCCAGCGCGTGGCGGCGGGCGTGCTGTGCGAGCTGGCGCAGGACAAGGAGGCGGCCGACGCCATCGAGGCCGAGGGCGCCACCGCGCCGCTCACGGAGCTGCTGCACTCGCGGAACGAGGGCGTCGGTGAGCGGGCGAGGGCGGGGGTGAGCGGGCGCGGGGCGGGCGCGGGGGTGAGCGGGCGCGGGGCGAGGGCGGGGGTGAGCGGGCGCGGGGCGAGGGCGGGTCCGGGCGCGGGCGGCCGTGCTGCAGTGGCGCAGCGCAGCGCTGTGTGTGGCCGCAGCGACGTACGCGGCGGCGGTGCTGTTCCGCATGTCGGAGGACAAGCCGCAGGACTACAAGAAGCGGCTGTCTGTGGAGCTCACCAGCTCGCTCTTCCGCACCGAGCCCATGGCCTGGAGCGAGGTGAGCGCCGACCCCCGACCCCTGACCCCCGACCCCGGACCATCCCACGGCAGCGGCAGCGGGAGGGCGGCGCGGGTCCCCGCGCGTGCGCGCCACTGACCCGGGACCCTCCCTCCCCCAGACCGCGGACCTCGGCCTGGACATCGGCGCCCAGGGGGAGCCGCTGGGGTACCGGCAGGACGGTGCGTGCGCCCCCGCGCTCCCCACCCCGCCCCCCGCGCTCCCCGCCCCCTCCCCTCGCTCCCCGCCCCCTCCCCTGGCTCCCCACCCCGACCCCCGCGCTCCCCACCCCGATCCCCGCGCTCCCCGCCCCCTCCCCTCGCTCCCCGCCCCCTCCCCTGGCTCCCCACCCCGACCCCCGCGCTCCCCACCCCGATCCCCGCGCTCCCCGCCCCCTCCCCTCGCTCCCCGCCCCCTCCCCTCGCTCCCCGCCCCCTCCCCTCGCTCCCCGCCCCCTCCCCGCGCTCCCCCTCCCCGCCCGCGCTGAGCGCCCCCCCCCCCCCTCCCCGCAGACCCCAGCTACCGCCCGTTCCACGCGGGCGGCTACGCGCAGGACGCGCTGGGCATGGACCCCATGATGGAGCACGAGATGGGCGGCCACCACCCCGCCGCCGACTACCCGGTGGACGGGCTGCCCGACCTGGGCCACGCGCAGGACCTCATGGACGGGCTGCCGCCCGGCGACTCCAACCAGCTCGCCTGGTTCGACACGGACCTGTGACCGCCCTGCCGGTGCGCGCGGGGGGACAGGGGGACGCGCCAGGGGGGGAGCCATGGCGGGGGGGACGCGCCGGGGGGGGGGGGGAGCCATGGCGGGGGGGGGCGCGCCAGGGGGGGAGCCATGGCGGGGGGGAACGCGCCGGGGGGGGGGAGCCATGGCGGGGGGGGACGCGCCAGGGGGGGAGCCATGGCGGGGGGGGGGACGCGCCAGGGGGGGAGCCATGGCGGGGGGGACGCGCCGGGGGGGAAGCCATGGCGGGGGGGACGCGCCGGGCCGCTGACGTCTCTTCCCCCGCGCAGGCCGCATCCGGGCAACACCGCGGCCGGAAGCTCGCGCGGCGCCTGCGCGGTCGGCGGCCGTGGACGTGGACGTGGCCTCGGGAGCCGGAGCCGGAGCGGCAGCGGCCGAGGAGAGCGCGCGCGGGGCTGATTCAGAAAGTGCCTGACACGAACCTCACGGCGGGCGGGGCGGGGCGGGGGTGCGGGGGGGAGGCCCGCCCCCTGCCCACCCTCCCCCTGCCTGCCCCGCCCCCGCCCCCGCTTGCCGCCCCGCCCCGCCCCCTCCGCAGTGACCTAGTTCGAGTCTCGTAGTCCTTCTGTCGTAGTGACCCCGCGGCCGGCCCTGAGCGCGGCGACGCGGCACGCAGCGTGGGGACGCACGCACGTCCGCCCGCGCCGCCCTGTACAGAGTAGACGGTAGACGCGCCCGCCCGCTTCCCTTTTTATACGCTCGGACGAGCGGCCGACGGCCGGACGGGCGCGGGTTGGGGCGCGGCCACGGGCCGGCACGGCTGCCTTCCACCCTACGCCTCCCGCTGCGCCCCACCGCGGCCGCGGAGGCCACGCCCCAATAAACCTGCGAGTCCCCGCCTCCGCCTCGCCTCTGTTCCCGCCCGCGCGCCCCGCCCACACAGCCCGCCAGTGACCAATGAGAGCGCCCCGCCCCCACAGCCAGCCCGCCAGTGACCAATGAGAGCGTGCCCCGCCCCCCAGCCCGCCACTGGCCAATGAGAGCGCGCCCCGCCAACAAGGGAAGAGCCGGCCCGCCAGGGGCGCATGGAGCGGCGAGGGCCGCACAGTGCCGGAAGGGCCTGGACAGTGGTGCTGGGCTGGGCGAGCGCACGGCTCCGGGGGAGGCAGGGCTCTGCGCCGCCGGGGGGGGGGGGAGAGACCGAGGCGGAGGCCGGCAGGGTTTCAGGGTTCAGGTGCCTTTATTTGGGGGGGGGGTGGAGCGCCGGCCGCCTGCAGCACCTCGAGCGCCAGCGAGGCCACGGCCGGGTCCGCGGGGGCCCTGCGGGAGGGGCCCCAAAGGCGAGTCAGCAGCGCCCGCCCCGCGCACCGCCGGCCGCCATCGCGGGGCCCCCCACGGCCGCGCTCCGACCCCCGCCAACCCCCGCCAACCCCCACGTACCCCTCGGCCCCGGCCAGCCGGCCCAGGACCTGCCGCAGGCCGCCCGCGCCCCTGACGCTCTCGGCGTGCTTGTCATTGGAGGTCACCTGCGAGGGACCAGGCCGGGGGCAGGGGTCAGACGGACGGACGGACAGCAGCTACCGCCCGCCATCCTCCACGCCCAGCCCGCCCCGCCTAGCGCCATCCGCTCGGTCCCCCCCGCGCCCCGCCCCCTGCGCCCCGCGCGTGCGCGCTCACCATCCTGCGGAGCGTCCGCAGCAGCAGCTTCCGCGCCCGCGGCTCGGGGCTGGCGCTGAGCGCGGCCGCCCAGCTGCGCAGGTGCGCGGGCGCGAGGCGGGCCGGCTGCTCCCCGCCGTACAGCTGCGCCAGCACCGACAGGCAGCGCGCCGCCGCGCCCGCCACCTCGGGGTCCGCGCTGGGCAGCTGGGGGGAAGCGGGCGTTACGCAGAGGCCGTCTATCAGAGCCCACAGAGGCGCCCTCCCGGGGCTGCGGCGAGGCGCCCTCCCGGGGCCGCGGCGGGCCCCCAGCGCTCACCAGCAGGACGAGGAGGCTGGCGAGGCCCGCGAGCGGCTTGCTGCGCACCAGAAGGTTCTCCGCGGCCTGCGTGGCCCCCCCGGAGCCCGACTTCTGGGCCTAGAACACGTGGGAGACACACTGCATCCCGTGGGCCGGTGCCGGGGCTTGAACCCGCGGCCTGGGCACGGTCGCGGAGCCTCTTTGTGCTCAAGGCTGGTGCTCGGCCACGTAAACCACCCCGTGGCACCTGCGGGGTTTCTGGTGGTTCCCTGGGAGTCCTGCGGCCGTTCCTGCCCGGGCTGGCTCTGACCCGCGATCCCCCGGATCTCAGCCTGGGGGGGGGGGGGGGCGGGCTCCGAGCACGCACCTGCAGCGCCTGGCGCACCACCCCGGACGCGTGCGCCAGCAAGGCCTGCAGGATGTCCAGCAGCGAGCAGAGCAGCGCCGTGGCCATCTCGTTGTTGCTTTTGCTCATCCCGTCCAGGTAGAGCGTGGCCGTGTGCGTGAACAGGCCACACACGCGGCTCACCAGCCCTGGGCGGTGGGGACGGAAACAGTCATGAATGACACGCCCAGAGACCGGGGAGGCTGAGATCGGGAGGATCGCGGGTCAAAGCCAGCCCAGAAACCTAACACACACTCGGCAAGCAAGCCAAAACACCCCAGGGAACCTGAGAGATCCTGAGTTCAAGCCCCAGCACCAGCACGGGGGGGGGGGGGGGGAGGGAGGGAGGGAGGGAGGGAGGGGGGAGGGGGGGACCCCAGCCTCTCCCAGTACAGCTCTTGTATTTTTTTTCCCTGTCGGTAGTGGGGCCTGAACTCTGGGCCTGGGCGCTGTCCCTCAGCTCTTCAGCTCAAGGTGAGCACTCTACCACTTGAGCCACAGCGCCACTTCCGGTTTTCTTGCGGTTCATTGGAGATCAGAGTCTCACGGACTTTCCTGCCCGGGCTGGCTTTGAACCGCGATCCTCAGATCTCAGCCTCCTGAGTAGCTAGGATGACAGGCGTGAGCCACCAGCGCCCGGCTTGTTCTGAGCTGTGTGTGTGTGTGTGTGTGTGTGTGTGTGTGTGTGTGTGTGTGTGTGTCCTGCTGCTCTCACTTGAGCCACAGCTCCATTCGCAGCTTTTGGATCAAAAATGGGCGTGCTGGATCATTGCTCCATGGGGTCTCATTTGGAACGCACACACGCACACACACGCCGGGGCCGCCCTACCGTGCTCGTGCAGCAGGCTCATGTGCGAGTCCCCGCCGGCCACCAGGTTGCTGAGCAGCGCCACGACGCTCTGCGAGCCGGCCCCCGCCGCGCCCTCCTGCGGCTCCTGCAACACGCGTGTTTGCTGCCTCCCCGCCGCGGCTGCGCGTGCGCGCGCGTGTCTATCCTGGGACTGGAACTCGGGGCCTGGGCGCTCTTCCACTTGAACCACAGCGCCGTGCTGAGCTTCCCCTCCCGCCCCTGCCCTCGGCCTGGCTTTGGCCGGCCCACGGCCGGGGAGGCCGGGCCGGAGGACCGCGGCGCGAGGCCAGCCCACGCGGGGGAGCCTGGGGCGCGCGAGCTCCAAAGGAAGCGGCCAAAAGCCGGAAGTGGAGCTGTGGCTCCAGGGCGCCCAGGCCCCGAGTTCAAGTCCCAATACTAGTGCAACCCCCCCAAACAGCTCCGGCCCCCCAAACAGCTCCGCCCCCCCCCGGCCGGGGCCGCCGCAGGGAGGCGCCTGCTCACCAGGATGAGGGCGAAGATGAGCGGCAGCAGCTTGCTCTGCACCACCAGCCTGCGGATCACACACACGGCGTGAGGGAAGGCTTTTGTCGGTCGTGGGGCCTGAACTCTGGGCCTGGGCGCTGTCCCTCAGCTCTTCAGCTCAAGGCTAGCACTCTACCACTTGAGCCACAGCGCCACTTCTGGCTTTTTCTGCTTATGTGGTGCTGAGGAATCGAACCCAGGGCCTCATGCATGCAAGGCGAGCGCTCTACCACTGGGCCACCTGCCCGGCCCTGTGTGATCCACCATGAATTTGCTCCAGCTCCGTGGCACAGCGCAGCAGCGCGTGGCTTCTTCCCTGCCGCGTGTGTCGCTGGGGGTGCGGGCGGCTCAGCCTGCCATCCCAGCGGCCCCGGAGGCTGAGGCCTGAGGATCGCGGTTCGAGGCCAGCCCGGGCAGCAAAGTTGGTGAGAGTCTGGTCTCCAGTGAACCACCAGAAAGCCCAGCAGTAAGGCCATGGCCCAAGGGGTAGAGCGCCGGCCTTGAGCAAAAGCAGCTCAGGGGCAGCGCCCGGGCCCCGAGTTCAAAAAAATTCACCATCACCTTACACGGGGTGCGTGGCTCAAGCAGTACAGCGCCCGCCTAGAAAACCCAGTGTCAGAGTTCCAATCCCAGGGGCCGCGGGGCACACACACGCAACCCGGACGCGCCCCCACCCCCCCGGAGGAGGGGAGGGCTGCGACTCACGGCACCTGGTCAGGGTGGCGTTCTGCTCCGTCATGGCCACGAGGAGCTTCAGCGCGTAGGCAGGGACAGGGCCGGACTCCGTGAGGACCTGCGCGAACCTACAGCGACGCACAGGCCCGCCGCTCAGCTCCCAACCGCACGCTCGCCCGGGAGCTCCCGCCCCTCACTACTCAGGAGGCTGAGATCGGAGGATCGTGACTGGAGGCCAGACTGGGCAGGAAAGGCCATGAGAGTCTTATGCTCAATAAACCACTCAGGAAACCGGAAGTGGCGCTGTGGCTCAGTGGTAGAGCGCTCGCCTTGAGCTGAAGAGCTGAGGGACAGTGCCCAGGCCCCGAGTTCAAATCCCAGAATGGACAAAGTGTAAAAAACAATCCCTAAGGACCCCTGACCCCGTCCTGCGGCCTCTGGGGACAGAGCCGGGGCCGGCACTCACTGCGGGAGCAGCGTGTCTCGCACAAGGCTCAGGAGGGCGCTGTCCGACTCGGCCTGGGCCTCCTCCGCCCCCGCGCCGGCCTCGGGGTTCACCAGCAGCGACGTAGCCTCTGACAGCAGCCGCAGGCTCACCAGCCGCCACTCCACTGCGAGGGGAGGAGCGGGAAGGAAGCGGGCGCGCCTGTCAGCCCGGCCGCTCAGGAGGCTGAGATCCGGAGGATCGCAGTTCAAGGCCAGCCTGAGACTCTCGTCCCCCAAGGAACCACCAGAAAACTAGAAGTGGCGCTGTGGCTGCAGTGGTAGAGCGCTCGCCTTGAGTCAGAGCCCAGGGACAGCGCCCAGGCCCTGAGTTCGAGCCCCACGACTGACACACGGAAAGGAAAACATGGAAAACCCCAATAATAAAGCAGAGCGTGGGGAGACGGGAGCGCGCAGCCGCCGCCGGCTTCTCCACACCCGCCTCACCGTTTTGACTTTGGAGCAGAGACACCAACGGAGGCAGGACGTGGCCGACGACCTGCAAGCAAGCAACAGCGTGGGTTCGAATCCCTGATCGAGGGGAAGCCAGCGGCAAGCACCAAGACAGAAGCAACCGTGCAGGAAAAATGGGGGGCCCAGGGCACCGGCGCGGCATCCAGCGACTCAGGAGGCTGCGATCCGGAGGATGGCAGTTCCGAGCCAGGAAAGCCTATGAGACCGAGACCCTCAACAACAATGAGCCACCAGAGAACCGGAAGTGGCGCTGGGGCTCAAGCGGTCGAGCGCCAGCCTTGAGCTGAAGAGCTGAGGGACAGCGCCCAGGCCCAGAGTTCAAGCCCCACGACCGACTTTTATTCTGAAGTTCCATCCTCTATCCTCAGATCACCATCTTCCTGAGTGGCCGGGATTACAGGCATGCCTACCAGCGCCAGGGAGAAAGGGTCTGTCCAAAAGTCAGTTCCCAGTGGAGCCTCCGTGGCCTTGTGGTTGGGATGACCACGGGTCTGCCGCTCCCCGGGCGGCGGCTGGGGCTGGACTGGCGAGGCCGGGAGAGGTGGAGCGCCAGCGCCCCCTGGTGGGCAGAGCACTCGCCGCCCCATCACCAAACCCCAGCAAGCACTCACGGTAGCGTGGTGCTGCTTCAGGAAGGCCGGGTACTGGATCACCGCTTCTAGAGTGGACAGCGCCATCTTGATGAACTCCGCTGCCGCCGCCGGCCCTGCGCACGCACACAACCGAGCCTCATTCTCCACGCACCACCACTTTTTGTCGGTCGTGGGGCTTGAACTCTGGGCCTGGGTGCTGTCCCTCAGCTCTTCAGCTCAAGGCAGGCGCTCGACCGCTTGAGCCACAGCGCCACTTCCAGTTTCCTGAGCGGTTTTGATTGGAGGGTCTTACGTGTTTCCTGCCAGAGCTGGCCTCAAACCGCGATCCTCCAGATCTCAGCCTCCTGAGTAGCTGGGATGACAGGCGCGAGCTGCCAGCGCCCGGCTGTCACCTGCATGTTCTAAATGCCAGCTGCTAATGGTGTCAGACACAGGCACAAGATTTTGGGGCAGCAGTACGCCAGTGCTCCCGCCTGTCACCCCAGTGACTCAGGAGGCTGAGATGTGAGGATCGCAGTTTGAAGCCAGCCCGGGCAGAAAAGTCTGTGAGACTATCTTCAATGAACCACCAGAAACCTGGAAGTGGCGCTGTGGCTCAAGTGGTAGAGCGCTCGCCTTGAGCTGAAGAGCTGAGGGACAGCGCCCAGGCCCAGAGTTCAGGTCCCACCACTGACAGAAGAAAGCCCGTGGCGCACTCACCGACGGCGCTGTCGATGTTGGTTTCTCCGGAGTCGATGGACTTAATGTGACCCTGAAAAGCATGAACTCTTCAATTAGCGGCGGCGGCTGCACGCCACAGCGCAGGGACAAGCCAGCCGTGGCGCGGCGTCTTCTCAGGCATAGACACGTCACGGTTCCCGCCCGCTATCCCCGCCCCTCGGGAGGCTGGGATCTGGAGGATGGCGCGTTGAGGCCAGCCCGGGGAAGGAAAAGTCCCGGTCGGACTCTGGTCTCCACTGAAGCCGCCAGACACCCGGAAGTGGCGCTGAGCACAGTTCAAGGGGCAACGGCAGCAGCCCTGAACACGCAGCGCGCGGGGCCGGGGCCGGGCCGGGGAGCTCCCCCCCACGACTGGCGCGAGGGGAAAGCGCGGACTCACCAGAAGCGTTCCGTAACTGAAGAGGAAATCCTCCGTGAGGACTCGAGGCCGGAATACCTGGGGGGGCGGGGGGGGGGGTTTGCAGGGACGGACGTGTGAAAGCCAGGAGCCACGGACGGACGGACGCCGGGCTCAAGCGAGAGACCCGGCGGACCTGTTGAGCATGCTCAGGGCCGCTGCCCCGCCGCCCTCCTCCAGGGCTGGATTTCGGGGGGGGGGGTTGTCACCTGGGAAGTGACCAGGTGCAGGGCCACGGGCATCATGGGAAGGCACAGCTTCAGCTGCCGGCCTTGGACCGTCGACGGGTGTTTGCGGCCGGACACGTTAGCCAGGGCCTGGAGGATGTCCCCTGCAGGCACAGACACAGCGCCGACGGCCGGGCGCCGCAGCTCACGCCTGTAGTCCCGGCTACCCGCCCGCCGGGCTGAGATCTGGAGATGGGGGGGGGGAAGGGAGGAGGGGGGGAGGCAGGAGTCAGGGAGGGGGAGGGGCCTACCCAGAATGCCCGGCAGCTCCTGGGCGATGTGCTGGGTGAGCAGCCGCAGGCATCGGGACAGGTGCTGGGCGCAGGCCTGCGGCTCGGGGCGTGGCGAGGCCCTCCTGCTGTCCCTCTCGATGTACATCACCAGCCTGCGGGCGCACCGGAAGCCGTGGCGCACACCCCCGGGCAGGCGGGGGGGGGGGGGGGCCCAGCACGCCGACCCTGAGCTCTGCCCCCCCCCCCCCCCCCCCCCCCCCCCGTCCAGGTGCACCCGACAAAGCTCACGGGGCAGCCGGGGACTCACGCCCGCCCTCCCAGCGACTCAGGGAGCCCGAGATCCGGAGGATCGTGGTTCGAAGCCAGCCCCAGGCAGAAAAAGGCCAAGACTCTCATCTCCAAGGAACCCACCAGAAATCAGAAGTGGAGCCCTGGTTCTAATTGCAGAGGTCCAGCCTTGAGCTCAAAGAGGCTCGGGGACAGCGCCCAGGTCCTGAGTTCGAACCTTTCCAAGTATCTTTGGCTACTGATTGTGTGTGTGCTGGCAATAACTCAGGGTTTGGGTCCTGGTGCTCTACCACTTGAGCCGCAGCGCCACTTCCAGTTTTCTAGTGGTTCACTGGAGATCAGAGTCTCACAGGCTTTCCCGCCCAGGCTGGCCTCGAACCACAATCTAGTCCCGGCCGGGCGTCCCGTAGCGCACGCCTGCAGTCCCAGCCAGTCAGGAGGCTGAGATTCTGAGACTCGCCATCCGAAGCCGCCCCGGGCAGGCAAACGCCCCTGTTAGACTCCTAACTCCAGTGAGCCAGCAAAAATGCCAGAAGCGGCGGTGTGTCTAGAGCGGGAGAGTGCCAGCCTTGCGGGGGGGGGGGGCTGGTCTCCCACTCGGTGCCCCCCCTCCCGCTCCTGACCCAGAGAACGAGCAGAAGGTGTGGGGGGGCTGGGGGGGGGGTTCCCAGCATGGCTCCCGGGGCTCACGGCCACCCGGAGCGTCCTGTGTGACGGCCGCGCTGCGCACTGCCCGGCCGGGCTCCGCCACGCCGTCCCTGCGTCCCGGCCGGGGAGAGGCTCACCTGGCGTGGCAGCTGAGCAGCAGCATCTCGCGGTTGTGGATGAGGATGTAGAGCAGCACCAGGAAGGCTTTGGCTCGGGTGGGCGTGGAGGGGCTGTCCAGGAGCCGCATGACCGTGGACACGAAGTCCTGCGGGAGGCGATGGAGAGCGCGGGTTCGGCGCTAAGCGAAGCCGGCCACGGCCACGGCCACCACCCCACAGACCATCATCATCATCATCACCCCACCCATGGCAGCGCCCGACATCACACCCGCTACCTCATTTCCCTTTTTTGGTTGGCCGCGGGACTTGAACCCGGGGCCCGGGCGCTGTCCCTCAGCTCTCCAGCTCAAGGCGAGCGCTCTACCACTTGAGCCGCGGCGCCACGTCCATTTCCCATCGGGGAAATTCCCTTCCCCTCACTGGCTGTGAACCTCGGTCCTCCTCGCTCAGCCTGCTGAGGAGCCGGGATTACAGGCAGGCGCTGCCCGGGCGGCTCCGGATGGCGACTGCGAGGGCGCAGACCCACCTTTTCCTGGACGAGCCTCTGCAGGTGGAGGCCGCAGGACAGCATGGTGGCGAAGAGGGTGAGCAGGCACTGCTGCGCCTTGCAGGCCGAGCAGGCCAAGGCGCCCATGACGGCCGGCAGCCCCACCTTCTCGATCACGTTCTGGAAGGCGGCGGGACACTGCCGGGTGATGCGACACAGGGCCTGCGGGGGAGGAGGAGCCACGGGGCGCCCGTGAGAGAGGCGGGAAGCCCCGCCCCCCGGGGCCCACGCCCATCACGCTCGCCGCTCAGAAGGCTGAGATCCGGAGGATCGTGGTCTGTGAAGCCAAACCCTGGGGCCCAAGAAAGTCAGGCTTGACGCACACACCCGATGCACGGCGTCGCTGCCCCTAACAACTTGTGAATATCAAAAGAAGCAAAAAGCAAATCCCCAGGACCTAGAAGAGAAACACAGGGCGGAGGCGGCCCAGAGGCAGAGGACTCAAGGGGCCACACAGGGCCAGGTTTCAATCAATCAGACCAGAAGAGGACTCGTCTTCCTTCAACCCACCCAGGACTAGCCACACATGCGTGCGCGTGCAGCTTCCCGTCTGTCTGTCTGTCTGTCTGTCTGTCTGTCTGTCTGTCTCTCTCTCTCTCTCTCTCTCTCTCTCTCTCTCTCTCTCTCGGCGCCCAGTCACTCAAGTCCAGCGTGCTCCAGACAGCCTGTGACAAGACTGCAAAAGCAGCTTTCTCCGAGCCGGGCAGCGGTGCGTAGCGCATGCCTGCCGTCCCAGCTACTCTCGGGGCTGAGATCTGAGGATGGGGGTTCCCAGCCAGCCCGGGCACGCAAAGTCTGTCAGGGTTCTCTCAGGTGAACCAGGGGAAACCAACAAAACCCCAAAGCGGAGGTGTGGCGCTAGCCTTGGGCGGGGCTTGGCTCTGGAGAGCGATCCTCGGGACTTCAGCCTCCCGAGCCGGGGTTCCAGGCGGGCGGGTCGGGGCTGGGGCCGCGGGGCTTACCGAGATGGCGGTGAGGCGCAGCGCGTCCACGGTGGAGTGGCGGAAGAGGAACCAGAGCGCGGGGCCCGCCTCGCTGGTGATGAAGCCCTGGCCCTGCGGCGCGCCCGTGCTGCACACGTTCTCCACCACCTTGGCCGCCATGTGGTTCACCACGCGCTCCTCCTGCACACACGCAGCGCCGCTCAGCCGCCGGGGAAAAGCCGGGCGGGTGACACGGTGCGAGGGGGAGGGCGCCAGGCCCCCGGGTGGGGGGGGGGGGCTAAGGGAAAGATGGCTGCCCCGAGTTCAAGGCCCGGGACTCGCAGGAGAGAGAAAAAGAAATATGGGGGGATGGAGGGACAGATGGATGGGTGGATGGACAGATGGGTGGATGGACAGATAGATGGACAGGTGGACAGATGGACAGGCCGATGGATAGACGGATGGGCGGATGGATGAGTGGATAGATGGACGGATGGGTGGATGGACAGATGGACAGGCGGATAAATGGACAGACGGGCAGATGGATGGACAGACGGGTGGATGGACAGACGGGTGGATGGACAGATGGACGGGTGGATGGACGGGTGGATGGACAGATGGATGGGTGGATGGATGGGTAGACGGATGGATGGACAGACAGGTGGATGGATGGACAGACGGGTGGGTGGATGGACAGATGGACAGGCAGATGGACAGGCAGATGGATGGACAGATGGATGGGTGGACAGATGGACGGGTGGATGGATAGGTGGATGGATGGACAGATGAATGGGTGAAAGGATGGGTGGATGGACAGATGGATGGGTGGATGGACAGATGGGTGGATGGACAGATAGATGGACGGGTGGACAGATGGACAGGCCGATGGATAGACGGATGGGCGGATGGATGAGTGGATAGATGGACAGATGGATGGGTGGATGGACAGATGGACAGGCGGATAAATGGACAGACGGGCAGATGGATGGACAGACGGGCAGATGGATGGACAGACGGGTGGATGGACAGATGGACGGGTGGATGGACAGATGGATGGGTGGATGGATGGGTAGACGGATGGATGGACAGACAGGTGGATGGATGGACAGACGGGTGGGTGGATGGACAGATGGACAGGCAGATGGACAGATGGACAGGCAGATGGATGGACGGATGGATGGGTGGACGGATGGACGGGTGGATGGATAGGTGGATGGATGGACAGATGAATGGGTGAAAGGATGGGTGGATGGACAGATGGATGGGTGGAGGGATGGGCGGGTGGATGGGTGGATGGACAGATGGACGGGTGGAGGGATGGGTGGATGGATGGAAGGGTAGATGGATGGGTGGATGGATGGGTGGATGGACAGATGGACGAGTGGAGGGATGGGTGGACAGATGGATGGATGGGTGGATGGATGGACAGGTGGATGGGTGGATGGATGGATGGGTGTATGGATGGGTGGGTGGAAGGACAGGTGGACGTTGGGTGGGTGGACAGGTGGACAGATGGACAGATGATGCCAACAGCATCCGTCCATCTCCAGCTAGCTCTACACAGAAGAATAGAAAGTGTCAGACTGAGGTAGAGATCACTTGATCTGCACCCAGGCCCTGGGTTCGAGTCCCTGAAGCAGACACACAGAATTCGCTTATCCCCGGGCGATGTCAGCTTTAGCGACACGTTCAAAGGCAAAAACAACAGCCAACTTAAAAACACCTGGCTACTCAGGAGGCTGAGTTCCAGAGGACGGCGGTTCGAAGCCAGCCCCGGGCGGGAAAGTCCCTGAGCGTCTTTAGCTCCCACGAACCACCAGAAAACCGGAAGTGGCGCCATATACATATGGCTCGAGTGGTAGCGCGCCAGCCCTGAGCACAAAGCAGCGCAGGACCGGCGCCCGGGCCCTGAGTTCCAGCCCCATTTTTATCTTTCCCCCAGGGCAGGTCCCTGGCTTGGGGGCTCAGTGCCCAGCAGGGGTGAGGAAGCGGGGGTCTCACCCCTTCCCGCAGGCATCTCATGACCACGGTGTAGGTGGCGGAGGGCAGCGGCCAGCATTCCCGAGGGTGGTTCTTCTTCTCCTCCTGAGCCCAGCGGAGGGAGGAAGATGGCGAGGCGGGGGAGGGAGGAAGATGGCGAGGCGGGGGAGGGAGGAAGATGGCGAGGCGGGGGAGGGAGGAAGATGGCGAGGCGGGGGAGGGAGGAAGATGGCCAGGCGGGGGAGGGAGGAAGATGGCCAGGCGGGGGACGGCGGCCCCGTCCGAGGAGGAAGCAGAAACGAACAAAAGCAAGGAGCCGCTCCAGCGGGCGCTGTGGCGCACGCCTGTAATCCCTGCTGCTCTTTGGCAGCGCTGGGGGGAGGGAAGGAGGGCGCGCGTGCGTGCGTGCTTGCGGATGAGGGAGGGAGGGGCACCTGTGCGTGCGGATGAGGGAGGGAGGGGCACCTGTGCGTGCGGATGAGGGAGGGAGGGGGCACCTGTGTGCGTGGGGACGGGGGAGGGGGCACCTGTGTGTGTGGGGATGGGGGGAGGGGGCACCTGTGTGTGTGGGGACGTGGGGGGAGGGGCACCTGTGTGCGTGGGGACGGGGGGGCACCTGTGTGTGTGGGGACGGGGGGGAGGGGCACCTGTGTGTGTGGGGACGTGGGGGGGAGGGGCGTGCGTGCGTGTGCGCGTCACCTGCGTGGCCACCAGGTACAGGAGCTCGCCCAGCGTGGGCAGCAGGCGCTGCTTCAGCTTGCTGTTCCTGAAGTTCTCCCGGAGTAATTCCGTCAGCAGGGAAATTGCCTGACAGACAGACAGACAGACAGACAGGCAGAGTTAGTTGAGATGCATGCCATGTTCCGTACTTTCTATATTAGCGTCACATTTGTCTTCCTTGGGGGTTTTGTTTTGTGCGTGTTTTGGGGCTGTGGAGATTGGAACTCAGGGCCTAGCGCCATGTGAGGCGGTTCACTCTGGACGGGTCTCAGCCGGGCGCCGGTGGCCCACAGCCGGCATGCCAGCCACCCGGAGGCCGAGATCTGCAGGCTCGTGGTCCAAAGCCAGCCCGGGCGGGCAAAGTCCGTGAGATTCTGATCTCCAATGAAACCGCCAGAACGCCGGAGGTGGCGCTGCGGTTCAAAGTGGTTGAGCGCTCGCCTGGAGCTGAACAGCGCCCGGGCCCAGAGTTCAAGGCCCACAACCGACAACAACAACAAAAAAAACCCACAACAAAACACAACTATCCTAAGAAGGGAGGAGTGGGAACGAGGTGCCGGGGGCTCACGCCTGCCACCCCAGCTACTCAGGAGGCTGAGATGGAGAGGATCGCAGGTCAAAGCCAGCCCAGGGCAGGAAAGTCCCTGAGGCTTTTATCTCTAATTAAATACAAAAAAACAAAAACAAAAACAAAAACCAGAAGCGGTGCTGTGGCTCAAGTGGTAGAGCACCAGCCTTGAGGAAAAAAAAAGCTCAGGGACAGCGCCCAGGCCCTGAGTTCAAGCCACAGGTTAAAAATCCCAAAACAAGAAGCAATGAAATACTGGGGGTCCCCTAAGAAATAACTTAAGAGCGGGCATGTTGACTGCACACGGTCACCTTAGCTTGCTGGGAGGTGGGTAGAGATTTCGAGGCGCACAGTGCGAATCCAGCCCGGGCAAAAAAGCTCATGCGACACCTAGTGGCTGGCACGGACCAGTGCAGCCAGCTCCGGGGGGCATGGAGAATCACAGCGCCCCCGCCCAGCCAGACATCAAATCCCGTCTCCCAAGTAACACAAGCGCCACCCAGGGGCATGGCTCAAGGGGCGGAGCCAGACCAAGGAATGGACGGACAGCACACCTCGACCACGGGCGCGTTGTCCTGCAGCTCCGTGGTGTGGCACGCCAGCAGGGCGATCACGCGCGCCACCTTGCAGCGTCTGCGGGGGACACGGAACACGGGCTCAGGACGGCCGGCGGGGAGGCTGCGAAGGTGGCTCGGCGGCAGGGCGCTCGCCCGGCACGCAGGAAGCCCCGGGTTCGAGTCCTCAGCACCACACACACCGAAAAAGCCGGAGGTGGCGCTGCAGCTCAAATGGTGGAGCGCCAGCCTTGAGTGGACAGGAAGTCCCGAGTTCGCATCCCTGCTCTGGCACATGCGCACACACGTACACACGCATTGGTCTATTTCACGACAAATACGTATGTGAAGGACAATTTTGGAAGCTTCTAGAACTCCCTGCAATCTCAGACTTGAATTTAGAACATTCAGGATAACGGCTTTAGCTTTTCTTTTTTTTAAAGCTTACAATCCAGCAGTCTCCAGACACGCCCCGAGTCGGCAGTTACCACTGGTCCATAGTAGGTGCTCATTTAGGACGGCAGTTAACGGCCCCCAGTGGAAATGCTTCAAGGACTTACACATCCCAGTTTGTGGCGATCCGCAGGTGTTGCACGAGCAGGTTGAACTAGGACACAAAGTTCAACACGCACGTTCAGTCCCCCGCCCACCGCCCAAAGAAGGAACGGCTCAGTGACTCCCTCAGACTAAAGGGTAAATGGTTGCCCGTGGGAGGACCTGAGGGATCTCCACACCGACTCCGGGCCTACCAGGGGGGAGTGCAGGAGCCGCGTGGCCACGGCCTTGTGAGACGCCACCGTGCACAGGTAGCACAGGAGGTTGAGCTTGGCCCGCGAGGCCACCGCGTTCTTCTCTGCGGAGTCGATCTGCGAGCAGGCCTGTTGCAGGAACTCGCTCCACTCCTGTTCCCTCAGACCCAGCAGCTTCTCCGCTGCCCTCGGGGGAAGCAGAGCTTTGCACAGGGCTTGGGGAGGGGCGGAGTCCCAGCCCCCCCCCCAGAGCCCGGCGCTCGCCTCGCAGCCCAGGGACCCCGGAGGCTGAGATCTACAGGATCGAGGTTCAAGGCCAGCCCCGAGCAGGGAAAGTCGGTGACACTTTGAGCTCCAGGGAAGCATGCAGAACAAGCCGGGAGTGGAGCTGAGGCTCAAGGGGGAGAGCGCCAGCCTGGAGCCACAAAGCGGCTCAAGGGATGGCGCCCAGGCCCTGAGTTCAAGCCCCACGACCGACACATACGCAAGAGAAACAGGAGCGACAAAAGGGAGAATTTCATCATGCCCGTCCCAACAGGAGGATTTCCAGGCAGGGTTGCCAGATGGGCTTGTTTAGAGAGGGCGAGGAGGGTTGACGAGGAGTTTTATGGTCCTACCAGAATGCGCGGGGAGATGCAGGATTTTGGGATCAAACTTAATCGGCGGCGGCTTCATTATCTGTGGTGCAGATAAGAAATACAAAATGCAATCTCAATTCTGATCATCTGTCTCCTAATGTGTCCCCAGTGCCAGGTTACAGACAAAAGAGAACGTAAGAAGAGACTGTCAGGGCTGGAAGGTGGCTCAGTGGTAGAGCACTTGCCTTGCATGCCTGAGGCCCTGGGTTCGATTCCTCAGCACCACATAAGCAAAAAGAAAAAAGCCGGAAGTGGCGCTGTGGCTCAAGTGGTAGAGCGCTTGCCTTGAGCTGAAGAGCTGAGGGACAGCGCCCCGGCCCTGAGTTCAGGCCCACGACTGACTGGGAGGAAAAAGTTATAAATAAAACACCTCAGGTCTGAAGAACGGCAGCGTCTGTGCGTACCTTGGGATTGTCGATAATCGGGGTGACAACTAGGTCGGACTCCATGTAGATAAGGTCCCGTATCTGCACCTCCAGCGCCTCCTGGCTCAGGGGTCCATCCGTCCCCTGAAATACAAGCACAGGCCACAAATCACACCAACAAAACCCTGGACTAACCCAAGCAGGGCATGCGTGGCTCACACCTGCCACCCCAGCTACTCAGGAGGCTGAGATCCCGAGGATCATGGTTTGAAGTCAGCCCGGGCAGGAAAGTCCCCGTGAGACTTTCTCTCTGATGAACCACTCAAAAACCCGAAGTGGCGCTGTGGCTCAAGTGGTAGAGCGCCAGCCTGGAGCGCAAACAGCTCAGGGACAGCGCCCAGGCCCAGAGTTCAAGCCCCACGACCAAAGCACAGAAAGAAACACTGGCAAAAATATGGACATACTACACTGTCACCCCCTCGTAGGACCTTTTCAAACCCAGAAAGAAAAAATAAAAATAAAAAGTCTCAAGGACTTTTCCTGCCCAGGCTGGATTCGAATTGTGATGCTCAGATGTCAGTAGATGTCAGTCTTCTGGGTAGCCGGGATTACAGGCGTGAGGGACGGCTCCCGGCTGCCTATTTCTTAGACTGACAAGTACTCCTGATAGCCCGCTCACCTCGATCAGAGGAGAGTTCTTCTGCGGTGAATCCGGGGTGAGGACCTCATCAGGATGTAAAACCACAGTGCTGGTCCTCGGGGTTGGGCGAGAACTTGAAAACACACACGAGCTGAGTTAGCAGTGGGTTGAGATCTATTTAGCAGTTTAGATCAATTTAGAGGTTGATTTAGATCTATCGTAGGCCTTGAGCAAAAAAAAAAAAAAAAAAAAAGCTCAGGGATAACACCCAGGCCCTGAGTTCAAGTCCTGGGACCAGCACAAATCGTTAATTATTAGGATAGTCAAGAAAATCAGTCAGGGTATAATAACTGTCCAGATTCTCATCCGAATGAAAAGCTTTCCACTCACGTCTGCGTATATAACCCTGTTGGTTTTTTGTGTGTGTGCTTTGAAGATAATTCCCTGGCTAGCTAACTTTATATCCTTCCCTTACAATTTGCTATATGTGTTTTAAGTAGAAACCTTACCATATTGGGTTTTTTTGTTTTGTGTTTTTGGTGGGTTGTGGGGCTTGAACTCTGGGCCTGGGCGCTGTCCCTCAGCTCTTCAGCTCAAGGAGAGCACTCTACCACTTGAGCCACAGCGCCACTTCCAGTTTTCTAGTGGTTTATTCGAGATAAGAGTCTCACTGATTTTCTTGCCCGGGCTGGCTTTGAACCGAGATCCTCAGATCTCAGCCTCCTGAGTAGCTAGGATGACAGGCGGGAGCCACCAGCCACCCAGCTGACGATACTGGTTTTATTACTGTGTTTTTACACGAAGGCTTGTCCAGGCAGAGCGGACGTCATAAAACAGACCATGTATTTCACAACGGATGACAACCACTTGTGGCTGTGTTTCAGAAAACATTTGAAAGGGAAATCTGATCTTTGCGCTTGGTGAGAATAAGTTATAAGGAGATATATTCCTGATTCCAGAGGCTTCTCTGCTACATTTTTTTTCAGTTTGCCACATCTTAGAAATACAATCAAAAAAAAATCAAAGACAAAGGACTGGGGACCTGGCTCAAGCGGTCGAGCACCGGCCCAGCACGCACAAGGCCCCGAGTTCAAACCCCGACCCTGTCAAAGAAACAAAGACTTGGACGGTCAATTGACATCCACTCCCTCGGGGGTTTTGCAGTCACCATACCTGAGGAGAAACATGGCTTCGTTTAACTCGCCGCCATCGGTGCTCTTGGGGCGTAGTTCCGTTGGATTTTCTGTCGGAGGAAATGAGCATTCTGCAGCAGCAGAACGGAAAGATTTAAAAAATGAAGTGTTAACAAGGAAGACTTGAAGAATGAAATCCAGCTGGGCACCGGTGGCTCACGCCGGTCATCCCAGCGACTCAGGAGGCTGAGATCTGGAGGATCGAGGTTGGAGGCCAGCCCGGGGACAGGAAAGTCCGTGTGACTCTGGATCTCCAATAAACCACTCAGAAAAAGCCCCAATGGGTGTTGTGACTCAAGTGGTAGAGCGCCAGCCTGGAGCAAAAGCAGCTCAGGGACAGCGCCCAGGCCCTGAGTTCAAACCCCAGAACTGACCCCAGAAGAATGAAAACTTAAACCATTTTTAAAAAAGCTTACCGAGTCTGAAAGAGCGACATGTCCACTGGCCGCCCCTCTGACCTTTCGCTTGGGCATTCAGAGGACTCTTCAAAAACTCCCTGGAATCCTGGAGCCCAGAATATTCCATGGCAGCTCTGCTACTACTACACAGGAGAAAGCCAAGGTGATCATGCTCGACACTGAAACTCTCTCTCCAGTTACAGATGCAAATTACAAAGTTGAACACACACACACACACACACACACACACACACACACACACACACACACACACACACACACACACACACACACACACAGAGAAATAAAGGGCTGGATGCCAGTGGCTCATGCCTGTCATCCTCGCTACTCAGGAGGCTGAGATCTGAGGATCGCGATTGGAGGCCAGACCGGGCAGGAAAGGCCATGAGACTCTGAACTCCAATAAAGCACTAGAAAACCGGAAGTGGTGCTGCTGCTCAAGTGGTAGAGCGCTCGCCTTGAGCTGAAGAGCTGAGGGACAGCGCCCAGGCCCAGAGGTCAAGCCCCAAGACTGGCAAAACAAGTGAATTTAAAAAGGGAGAAAGCAAAATCAAGAATTCCAAAAAGCGTTCCAACTACATTCATGACGCCAGCTTGCATCAGACAAACCCCGGGTCCTCTTCAGCCATGAAAGCCCAGCAAAATCTCAGTCCCTGCTCTTCCCATCGCAGAGCGCGGGCCAGGCTCATACCCACCTGAGGCTCAGGTCTTCGAGGCCCGACTCCTGCTCATCCCTCAGCAACGCGTCCTTCCAGAACGGATGCTGCAGCAGCCCCGCCCACGTCAACCTGCGCAAAAGAGCATCAAAGGCAGCCCAGTGTGGTAGCGCACACCTGTAATCCCAGCTCCTCACGAGGCTGAGATCTGAGGATCACGGTCTCGCTGTGGCTCAAGTGGTAGAGTGCTCCCCTTGAGCAAAAAGCAGCTCAGGGACAGTGCCCAGGCCCTGGGTTCAAGCCCCAGGACTGGCAATCAGTCAGTCAATCAATCAATCAAATGGCCCCCATACCTTTTCTGAGGATCTTTCTGAAGTAACCCATCAAGCAAGTGAATAAAATCTGATGATGCTTTAGGAAGTGAAGAATCTATCAACAAATTTTTCAGAAAGAAGAAAAAAGGGATCAGATCGGTAAGTCAGGCATCGACTGTAGGACCCTCCAGAACACTGAGGGGCCGGGGCGCTGTCCCTCAGCTCTTCAGCTCAAGGCGGGCGCTCTACCCCTTGAGCCACAGCGCCACTTCCGGTTTTCTGGTGGTTCATGGGAGAGAAGAGTCTCATGGACTTTCCTGCCTGGGCTGGCTTGGAACCGTGATCCTCAGATCTCAGCCTCCTGAGTAGCTGGGATGACAGGCGGGAGCCACCGGCACCCGACGGATGATTGTTTAACGCAGCATAAAATGTGGCAGAATTCAAGCCCCAAGACTGGTCAACCAAAACAAGAACAAAAACATCGAAAAACAAAAAAGGAGATAAATGAACTTATCTGCAGCCCGTGAGCTCACCTTTCGGGATGGGTGGCAAGGGATCTTCGTACAAAATCTTCTCAATTAACTCCGAAGGGCTTTCTGAGGAGAACGGGGGCTTTCCTGAAATCATGGTAAGGGACAAAATTAAATGGGTCAGCCGGGTGCCGGTGGCTCACACCTGTCAGCCCAGCTACTCAGGAGGCTGAAATTGGGAGGATCGCAGTTCGAGGCCAGCCAGGGCATGGAAGTCCGCCCGACTCTTATCTCCAATGAACCGCCAGAAAATGAAGCGGCGCTGTGGCTCAAGGAGTAGAACGCCAGCCTTGAACTGAACAGCTCAGTGACAGCGCCCAGGCCCCGAGTTCAAGCCCTGGGACTGACAAAAAAAAAAATACATTACTAATTGTCCTCATCCATCCTCCGGTTCACAGATGACAGACTCTCTGACCCAAGGATTTCCAGCTCCTTGACAAGAATTGCTACTAATTCTGCCTTGCTTTAGCTGGTGCTCAACCACTTGAGCCATGCCTCCAGCCCAGCTTTTTGCTGGTTCTTTTGGAGAGGGGACTCTCACGATCCTTCGAACCATGATCCTCTGTTTCTCAGCCTCCTGAGTAGCAAAGGATGACGGAGGGGAGTCACTAAGTGCCTCGTGAACCCTGTTTCTGTTTTCATTCTCTGTTGCCAACCTGGCTGATTTAGGGAGGGGATCAAAACGCATCACCTGAGAACATTTCGTACAGCAGGCAGCCCACCGACCACAGGTCGCTGGCAGGGGTGCAGTCCGTGCCCCTCACGATTTCCGGGGCTGAGTACATCAGAGACCCTAAAACCAAAACACACACGACGTCTTAGGCCTTTCCCTCTCCCCAGCACGCGCCCGGCCTGGCAGACTGGGGAGATGGCAACAGACATCAAGAAACAATGGACGTGTGCCCGGCACCAGAGGCTCACGCCTGTCAACCCAGCTACTTCAGCAGGAGGCTGAGATGATCCGGAGGATCACAGTTCAAAGCCAGCCCGGGGAAGGAAAGTCTATGAGACTCTGATCTCCAAGGAACCACCAGAAAACTGGAGGTGGTGCTGTGGCTCAAGTGGTAGAGCACTCACCTTGAGCAAAAAAGCTCAGGGACGGCACCTAGGCCCTGAGTTCAAATCTCACAACCAACAACCCCCCCTTCTTCTCGGGGCCACATACCCTTCACCCTCGCTTTCATGTTTCTCTTGAGGGTGTTTTCCCTGCTGTCGCCGCTGCCTCCATCCTCGGCGGCCACCAGCGCGAAGAAGTCCTCTAGGTTTTCCCCTTCCACTTTGGCCAAGCAGAAATTGCTAAACTTCAGCGTGCCGGGACCTTCCAGAAGAATCTGAGCAGATTAAAAATAAATCAAGAATACGTGCACCTCCATGTTTACTGCAGCACTGTTCACAATAGCCAGGGTATGGAAACAGTCCAGATGCCCCACCACAGATGAATGGATCAAAAAATTGTGGTATCTATACACAATGGAATATTATGCAGCCATCAGAAAGGACAAAATAATGGCATTTGCAGGGAAATGGATGGAGCTAGAAGGAATCATGTTGAGCGAGGTAAGCCAAGAGCAAAGAGACAAACAGTACATGGTCTCCCTGATAAGTGGATGCTAAATCCAAAATGTTAGGTGATACGACAAAATTAACAGGACTTAAGAAACAAAGAACTCCCACTCATCTGGTCGAACCACTACTAAAAATCCCCATGCTGCTGATCACAGGTATGGTGTATAACATATGAGCACCGTTATATGTTATAGACTGTGATAGACAATTTGCTCCAGGAAAGTTAGAATGAACTTGTGACTTTAAATGAGCATCATTATTCCACAATACTGTGAAATTTGGGAAATTATGTAATCACTTAATCACAATTAAAAAAAAAACCTCAGGGAAGGTAGGGAGGGAAAGGATGGTAGGGGGAAAACAATGGAGGGGGTAACTGCTCAATAGGAAGTGTACTCATTACCTCACTCATGTAACTGTAACTCTCTGTATAGTATCTTTACAATAAAAAATTAAAAAATAAATAAAAAAATAAAAAGCTCAGGGGCAGTGCCTGGCCTAGAGTTCAGGACCTCCAAAAAAATAAAAATAAAATAAATAAATCAAGAAACTAAATCGAACAGCCTGGATGCCCCACCCAAAAACCATGTGGTACCTCCACACAATGGAATATTACACAGCCGTTATAAAGGCAAGATGCTGTCACTGAGAGACAAACGACACCACGCTCGCTCTCCTGTGTGGAAGGCAGCCGAATGGACTCCAGGAAATGGACCCCGGGGGCTTTTTTCTTTGTGGTTGTTTTCTTTGGGAGGGTGACAGGGGCACAGAAATGGAGGGACGGAGGGTGAACAAAGGCAGCCGTGGTCCTCACTTGACACGGAGTAGAAAATGATCTCTACTCCTTGTGGGTGGGAACGGGAGGGAAAAACTGGGGGTGAGGGAGGGAAGCATGGGGGGAGGACACGGTCCACAAAGAAATGCGCTCGTGACCTGCCTGATCTGACTTGTCACCCCTGTGTGCAGCACCTTTAGGAGAACAGTAATTTCTTAATAAACCGGTACAATTTCAGAGCTAGAGGCCGGTAGCTCACTCCTGTAATCCAGGCTACTGTAACTATGATCTCAGCAGTTAGGAAATGAAAAATCAATGGATCACCTTCCCTGGAGAAATGTCACAGAACACGATGCCCAGAGTGTGGAGATAGTGTAATCCGGCAATCACGTCAGCGCCAAATGCTCGCACAACATCTTCTGGAAGGTTCTCATCCTGGGCAATAACTGTCTCTAAGGATCCACCTGCAAGGCATTGAGTAAAAGTCATCTCCATAACCTACCAACCTCATGTTAACAGGAAGAAGCGAAGCCAAGCCGGGTGCCGTGGCTCACGCCTGTAATCCCAGCTACTCAAGGAAGCTGAGCCCTGAGGCTCACAGTTCAAAGGCAGCCCGGGCAGAAAAGCCCATGAGACTCTTATCTCCAAGGATTCACCAAAAAAAGCCAGAAGTGGCGCTGTGGCTCAAGTGGTAAAGTGCTGGCCTTTAGCTGAAGAGCTGAGGGACTGCGCCCAGGGCCAGAGTTCAAGCCCCACGACTGACCAAAACAAAAAACTAACAAAACAAAAAACACCATTTAATGATCCTTATTATTGAGTGCATAACATAGAAGCTTGCAAACTTACTTCTTTATTGCTGGACCTAGAGTTTGAACTCAGGACCTGGACACTGTTCCCTGCGCTTTTTTTTTTTGCTCAAGGCTGGTGCTCTACCACTTGAACCACAGCTCCCTTCCAGCTTTTTTGAAGTTTATTAGAGATAAAGAGTCTCACAGACTTTTCCTGCCCAGGCTCAGATCTCAGCCTCCTCAGTAGCTAGGATGACAGGTGTGAGCCACCAGTACCAGGTTCCATTTTTCCCCCCCTCTATTGTACTGCTAAAAAATAAAAGGTTCTCATGCTCATCTTTCCCTGCGTATGAATCACAGCAAGCTGTGCAAAGACACTGCTGTAACCCAGAATGGCCACCAGGTGGCAGCATGGGACAGTTCAACTTTGCTCACGCACTCCACTTTCCCACAAAATAATAAATAATGATAAATCACTATAAAAAAGTAGGGTGCATGAGGCTCTGCCTTATACTTTTTTTGGGGGGGGGTAGGGGATGGAATGTGCCCGTACTGGGATTTGAAATCACGGCCTCACACTCTTGTTTAGCTTTTTTGCTCAAGGCTGGCGCTCTACCACTTGAACCACACCGCCCTTTCCAGTTTGTGGCAAGTTAATCTGAGGGGTCTCTCAGATTTATCTGCCCAGACAGGCATGGAAACAGGATCCTCAGATCTCAGCCTCCTGAGTAGCCGGGATGACAGGGGTGTGCTACTATGCCAGCCTCCCGTTCTTTTTTATCTGTTCTCGAAGCCACCAGCGCCAGTGGCTTTCACCCATGAAAAGCAACACAAGGGTTACCGGCCTGCCCGGTGAATACTCTGGATTGTGGTACAGTAGATTCATGTGTGTACATTCGGGGCAGTTCTCGCGAGATCTGGGGCCCAGGCTTACCCGTGCAGAGCTCCACCACGAGCCACAGGTGATTGCTGGTCTCGTACCATTCGTGAAAAGTCACGACATTCTTGTGCTTAATTTCATACGTGAGACGGACCTGCCGGGAAAGGGGGAGGGGAAAAAAAGTTCTTGAACTCTTGCACGTAAAAAACCACTTCAGTGAGCGATCAGGAGATAGACTGAAAAAAAGATGTAATTTATTTTCAGACATTAAGAAAGGCTGGTCACTGGGAAATAAATGAGGCTAACGATGTTTGGTCTTCATGCTTATTAGGATGGCTACTCAGGAGGCTGACGTCTGAGGAGCCAAGTTCAAAGCCAGCCTGGGCAGGAAAGTCGGGGAGACTCTGACCTCCAATGAGCCACCAGAAAACTGGAAATGGAGCTGTGGCTCAAAGTAGTACAGCACTAATCTTGAGCACAAAAGCTCAGGGACACTGCCAAATCCCTGTGTTCAAGCCCCAAGAGAAAAATAAAATTAAAAAATCCCAGGCTGGGCACCAATGGCTCACGCTTGTCATCCTAGCTACTCAGAACGCTGAGATCTGAGGATCTCAATTCAAAGCCAGCCCTGGCAGGAATGTCTGTGAGACTCTTTTCTCTCCAATGAACCACAAGAAAACCAGAAGTGGAGCTGTGGCTCAAAGTGGTAGAGCGCTCGCCTTGAGCACAGAAGCACAGAGACAATGCCAAGGCCCTGAGTTCAAACCCCAGGACCAACAAAAAAAATAATTTTTAAAAATCCCCAGGACTTTCTTGTCCCAGCTGGCTTCAAACCACAATCCTCAGCTCTCAGCCTCCTAAGTTTAGCTAGGATGATAGAAGTGAGTGCCCAGTGCTCAGTTTATAACTTACTTCTTTTTCCTTTCTCGTTTTACTTTGTTGATGGTTCTGGGTATCAAACGCAGGGCCTTGGGCTCTACCACTGAGCTACATACCCAGCCTTTGGTTTACTGAGACCGGCTCTAACTATATATCCTTGAACTTGACATCCTGCCACCTCCCAAGTGCTAGGATTACAGGCGTCTGCTACCACACCTGGCACTTGGCTACTTTCTCCTCTGACCAGAGCACTGTCTCTTCCCCGCGTGGGTGGACACATCGCACACTCACCCAGTTGGTGATTTCTGGTCTCATGCACTTTTCAGCACACAGGATGGCCACAAAGTTGATCGTCCCCTTCCGCCGCCCTTTGTAGACCACGGTCTTGGTTCCTCTGCCAATCTCCTCGTAGAGAATGAAGTTTTCCATCTCTCGGCTGACTCCTCACATGGGGTAAGAATGGATCTTTAGCTCCTAAAAGGAAAACAGAAAGGACACTGATAAAACAAGCTGGGGGAAGGATGCATTCGCTTAATGGGTGCATGAATATGTAAATATGCAAGTTCATCAATTCCATGTATAAGATTCTTAGGTCCAATTTACTAACAAACTGCCATAAACAGAGGTGTGGCTCAAGCCGCAGAGCACCAAGCCTTGAGTGGAGTTAAAAAAAAACTAGGGGACAGCGCCTGGGCCCTGATTTCAAACCCTGTACAGACACGTGTACACAGGCCAAAAAACAACTGTCACTTTGTCCCTGGAAACTGAACTCAAATACAGAAAACTGCCCACAATAAACCTAATAGAAAAATACCCTACAATCTGCACCCGCCACCCAAGGAACCCCAGAATCTACCGCCACCCCCCAAAATAGTCACCTACCTGACTCTCCCTTCTCCCCTCCTCACATTTCTCTGCAACTCTTCTACCCAAAGTATGCTGTTCCTGGCAGCGTCGTTTTCCCCCTGCTTTCCAAGAGAACAGTGCTGTGTGTTGAGTCTCTGGGTTTTTCGTCCTCTTATCTTTGTCTACTTAGGCTCCTTCAAATTCACTTTAAAAAGCATCAGGAACGCCCCCCCCCCAGGTGAGAGCTAATTCACTGCACGTGCGTCTCACACGCGTGTGCGCGTGCACACGCAAAAGCACAGGTAACTGCAATTAACTGGAAGATTCCCGACTCATTCCCCGCCTTCATGGAAGCTTCCAGAGTGCCAACACCTGTTACTTAAAGGCAAACGCTGAGGCACGTGCAGGCCCGTGGATTCCCCACTGAGCAGATCCAAGGCTGGGGTTGCAGGGTGCCCCAAGTTTATTCTCCCCCATACCCCTCCCCCCTCTCTCCACGCCCCCCACACACCCCCACAACCCTCTCCACACACCCCCTATACTCCCAGTCCCCACACCCCTCTCCACGCCCCCCACCCCCCACATCCCTCTCCACGCCCCCCACACCCCTCCTCACACCCCACACCACGCCTCCCCACTCCCCACATCCCTCTCCACCCCCACTCCCCACAAACCTCTCCATGCCCCCCACACCCCTCCCCACACCCCCCACACCCCTCCCCACACCCCCCACACCCCTCTCCACACCCCCACTCCTCTCTCCACGGCCCCCCACACCCATCCCCACACCCCCACTCCCCACACCCCCCTCCACGCCCCCCACACCCCTCTCCATGCCCCCCCACCCCTCTCCACGCCCCCCCACACCCCTCTCCACACCCCCACTCCCCACACCCCTCCCCACACCCCCACTCCCCTCTCCATGCCCCCCCACACCCCCACTCCCCACACCCCCCTCCACGCCCCCCCACACCCCTCTCCACACCCCTCCCCACACCCCCACTCCCCTCTCCATGCCCCCCCACACCCCCACTCCCCACACCCCCACTCCCCTCTCCACACCCCCCTCCACGCCCCCCCACACCCCCACTCCCCACACCCCCACTCCCCTCTCCACACCCCCCTCCACGCCCCCCCACACCCCCACTCCCCACACCCCCACTCCCCTCTCCACACCCCCACTCCCCACACCCCCACTCCCCTCTCCACACCCCCACGCCCCCACTCCCCACACCCCCACTCCCCACACCCCACTCCCCTCTCCACGCCCCCACTCCCCACACCCCACTCCCCTCTCCATGCCCCCCCACACCCCCACTCCCCACACCCCCACTCCCCACACCCCTCTCCACACCCCCACTCCCCACTCCCCTCTCCACGCCCCCCCACACCCCCACTCCCCACACCCCTCTCCACACCCCCACTCCCCACTCCCCTCTCCATGCCCCCCCACACCCCCACTCCCCACACCCCCACACCCCACACCCCACTCCCCACACCCCTCTCCACACCCCACTCCCCTCTCCACACCCCCACACCCCACACCCCACTCCCCACACCCCCACTCCCCACACCCCACTCCCCTCTCCACACCCCCACGCCCCCCCCCACCCCCCCCCGCCTCTCGCAGGCCGGGGGAGCCCGTGGCCTCGGCCCCCAGTCCTGGCGGGAGGAGCGGCCCGGGGTGTCGTCGGGCGCCCGGGCCGGCTGAGGGAGCCGCGGGGCCCGGCGGGGCCGCCGCCCGCTCACCCGCCCCGCTCACCCGCCCGCCGGCGCCTCCGCGTCGCCTCTCCCGCGGCTCCGGATGCCCCGCCCCGCGCCGGCGGGCGGGCCCACGGGGCCGGGCTGGGGAGGGGGAGCGGCCCGGCCGCACGGAACTGCGCAGGCGCCGGCCGCCGCGCGCGCGCGCCGCACCCCTCCGCGGTTGGACTCGCCCAGCCCGTTTCCAAGGCAGCGGCCCGGACGCCAGAAGCGAGGCACGCTGATTGGCTGAGCAGCTTCTCTCCTTATTGGCTGGTGCCCGGAAGTGATTAGCCAAGAAGGCCCTCCTCCCACGCCTCCCCTCCCTTCACACTCATGATTGGCGGGAGGAGCTAGTGTAGGCTCAGTCCTAGCCGGTGGAATGCGGCCCTTCCGTAGCCATGGCAGCACGCAGGACGCCGGAAGGAATGAACGGCGCTGATTGGCTGGGGCAGGGCCTCAGTGTGTGATTGGCTAACCGCCCCCCCAGATGTCACTTCCTATTGGCTACCAAGCAGATGCGGCTTCACTTCCGACTTTTTGGTTTTTCCTTGGAGCTGAGTTTCGCAGTTTGCTGCTGGGGCTGGATTTGAACCGTGTTCCTCCAGAGCTCAGCCTCCTGAGGAGCTAGAACGACAGCAGATGTCAGCCACTGGTGCCTGGCGTCTGGTGTTTTATTTTGTTGTTACTTTTTTTTTAACAATTCATTGCTATTATTATTTTTTGCAGTATTTTTTGCAGTATTATTATTATTGTTGAAGTATTGAAGATCAGACCCACAGTTTCACAAATGCTGGGCAAAATGCTCTGCCATTGATCGACAATCCTCAGCCCTAAAATACCTGCAAGCTCAAAAAGGCATTGAACAATTGAACATTGGATATTTGCCATTTTCTATTCTCATGAATCTATTATTATTATTATTATTATTTGTATCGGTCCTGGGGCTTGAACTCAGGGCCTGGACACTGTCACTTAGGTTTTTCATTCAAGGTTAGTGCTCTACCACTTGAGCTACAGCGCCATTGCCAGCTTTGTGTGTGTGTGTGAGAGAGAGAGATTAATTGATAATAAGAGAGTCTCTTGGACTTTCCTGCCCTGGGCTGGCTTTGAACTTGAATCCTCAGCTCGTTGCCTCCTGAGCAGCTTGGATGATAAGCATAAGCTTATCACGGTGACCTAGCTATTGTTTCATCTATTAGATTATTCAACCCCTCTGGAATTTGTTCTGGTGAACACTGGGAATTAGGATAAAATTTTATCACTACTCAAAATAATTAGGTAATCATTTTAGCACCCATGCACACGCGAGTGCACACACACAATTCCTTTTCTTCAGGAATTTATGATATCTTCCTCAATATAGGCCAAACTTTTAAATAATGCATTAAAGTCTATTCCTAGCTTATTAGGTCTGCTCCATTGAACTATTTTTGCCCTGGTTGGAGTCAGTCCTTAATTTTGGTTTAAATTTTTTATCATAAAGAAGGAAGGAAAATTACCTGCTGTGGCATGTGCTTGTACTTAGAGAAAATCTTTTTTTTTTTTTTTTTTTTTTGTCAGTCCTGGGGCTTGAACTCAGGGCCTGGGCACTGTCCCTGAGCTTCTTTGGCTCAAGGCTAGAGCTCTAGCACCTGAGCCAAGCACCACTTCTAGCTTTTTCTGTGGGTGTGATACTGAGGAATGGAACCCAGGACCTCATGCATGCTAGGCGAGCACTCTACCACTGAGCCACCTTCCCAGCCCCTCACTTGACTTTTTTTTTTTTTTTTTTTGTCAGTCGTGGGGCTTGAACTCTGGGCCTGGGCGCTGTCCCTCAGCTCTTCAGCTCAAGGCGAGCGCTCTACCACTTGAGCTACAGCGCCACTTCCGGTTTTCTGGAGGTTTATTGGAGATAGGAGTCTCACGGTCTCTCCTGCCCGGGCTGGCTTTGAACCGCGATCCTCAGATCTCAGCCTCCTGAGTAGCTAGGATTACAGGCGTGAGCCACCAGCGCCCGGCTAGACATTATTTTTTAATTAGCCTATATAATAAGGACAATAATGGTTCTATCCAATTAAACATACTGTCTCTGAATCTCTCATTTGAAGTCAGGATCTCTACCTTGGTAGGCTAAACACTCTACCACTTGAGCCCCAGTTCCAGTCCCTTTTTTGCTTTACTTATTTCTCAGGGTCTCCTGTTTTGGCTTTGGGGCCACCTTTGGACCACAAGCAATTCTCCTACCTATAAAAACCATGTGGCTGGTATTCCAGGTATGTACTACCAGACCCAGCCACCATATTTCTCTAAGATTGAAGCACTCAAGATACTTTCCCCCAGCTTTTTGAAATGCACCGGACATTAAGGTCAGCTCCAGTCGGTCATCTTACTACGCAGTTAAAAACACAGGAGAAAGTTAATCTTTTATCTCCTCCGGGGGACTCTCTCCTGCTAAGAATATCTGTATAAACTGTAGAAGCCACACGTGGCTGGGAAATCATGGGGTAAACTTTACCTTGGGAAAACAATCTTTATCTCTTGAACATCAACTGATTATAATCTGGAACTTCAACCACTTATACAGCAATAATTACACTTAAAATCCAATCCAAGAGCTGGGAAGGTGGCTTAGGGGTAGAGTGCTCACCTAGCATACATGAAGCCCTGGGTTCGATTCCTCAGTACCACATCCACAGAAAAAGCCAGAATTGGCGCTATAGCTCAAGTGGTAGAGTGCTAACTTTGAGCCAAAGAAGCTCAGGGACAGTGCCCAGGCCCTGAGTTCAAGTCCCAGGATTACCAGAAAAAAAAAAAAAAGTAGGTATACTAGAAATGTAAATATTCAATGCTCAGCAGGCCCTGTATCTTTAGGCCCTCAATAATGAGGTGCACATGTTGGGCACACCCAACTTTATGGCAGATGGAATTCAGTACCCATTTCCTGATAAGCGACTTCTACCCAAGGACATATTGTACTTGTTGGCCATCTAAGCACATCCCCTGAGCAGGAGAAAATCAGGGCACCCTGCCAGGCCCTGGGAGGCTCATGCCTCTCACCCCAGCTACTCAGGAAGCTGAGATCTGGAGGATCGTGGTTCAAAAGCAGCCAGAGCAGGAAAGTCTGTGAGACTCTTATCTCCAATGAACCACCAGAAAACCAGAAGTGGCGCTGTGGCTCAAGTGGTAGAGCGCCTACCTTGAGCTGAAGAGCTGAGGGACAGCGCCCAGGCCCAGAGTTCAAGCCCCAGACCTACCAAAACAAAAAATGTTAATAGCCAGGGGCCAGTGGCTCATGCCTGTCATCCTAGCTACTCAGGAGGCTGAGATCTGAGGATTGTGATTCGAAACCAGCCCAGGCCAAGGACAGAGCTCTACCACTTTGAGCCACAGCTCCACTTCCAGCTATTTGTGGGTGGGTTCATCGGAGATAAGAGCCTCAAGGATTTTCTGTCCAGGCTG